>NW_025321317.1:0-5465 GCF_019176455.1 Solea senegalensis
ATATTTCAGCTGCTTTAATGTGAATATTTTCTAATTTTGTCATTTGTCAGCTTCTAAATGTGAATACTTTCTAAATGTGAACATTTTCTACTTTCTGTCATTTTTCAGCTTCTAAATGTGAATATTTTCTACTTTCTGTCATATATCAGCTTCTAAATGTGATTACTTTCTATTTTATGTCATTTGTCAGCTTCCAAATGTGAATACTTTCTACTTCCTGTCATATTTCAGCTTCTTAATGTCAATACTTTCTCCCTTCTGTCATGTTTCAGCTTCTAGAATTTGAATACTTTGTCATTTCTCAGCTTCTAAATGTGAATATTTTACCGCTGTATTTTCCTTTGCAAATGTAGATATTTTTCTAATTTCTGTCATTTCTCACCTTCTAGTGAATGCCACTGTAGATTAAACTCACAAATGTGAATACTTTCTGTCATTTTCAGCTTCCTAAATGTGAATACTTTCTAATTATGTCATTGTCAGCTTCCAAATGTGAATACTTCCTGCCCTGTCTTAAATTTCAGCTTCTAAATTGAACATTTCTACTTTCTGTCATTTTCAGCTTCTAAATGTGAATGTTTTCTGTTCTTGTCATTTCTCACCTTCCTAAATGTGAATACTTACTTTCTGTCATTTTGTCTAAATCTGAATACTTTCTGTCATATTTCAGCTACTAAATGTGAATACTAATATTACACAATTCTGTCATTTGTCCTTCTAAATCTGAGCCACTTTCTGTCATATTCCAGCTTCTAAATGTGAATATTTTCTTCTTTCTGTAATATTTCAGCTTCTAAATGTGAATATTTTTTAATTTCTGTCATGTTTCAGCTTCTCAATGTGAACATTTTCTACTTTCTGTCATGTTTCAGCTTCTAAATGTGAACTTTTTCTACTTTCTGTCATATTTCAGCTTCGAAATTTTAATATTTTCCACTTTCTGTCATATATCAGCTTCTAAATGTGAATACTTTCTAATTTATGTCATTTGTCAGCTTCCAAATGTGAATACTTTCTACTTCCTGTCATATTTCAGCTTCTTAATGTGAATACTTTCTCCCTTCTGTCATGTTTCAGCTTCTAAATGTGAATATTTTCTACTTTCTGTCATTCATCAGCTTCTAAATTTGAATACTTTCTACCTTCTGTCATTTCTCAGCTTCTAAATGTGAATATTTTCTACTTTCTGTCATTTTTCAGCTTCTAAATGTGAATATTTTCTAATTTCTGTCATTTCTCACCTTCTAAATGTGAATACTTACTACTTTCTGTCATTTGTCAGCTTCTAAATGTGAATACTTTCTGTCATTTTTCAGATTCTAAATGTGAATATTTTCTAATTTCTGTCATTTCTCACCTTCTAAATGTGAATACTTACTACTTTCTGTCATTTGTCAGCTTCTAAATGTGAATACTTTTTTTCATATTTCAGCTTCTAAATGTGAATATTTTTTACTTTCTGTCATATTTCAGCTTCTAAATGTGAATATTTTATACTTTCTTTCATATTTCAGCTTCTTAAATGTGAATATCTTTTAATTTTGTCATTTGCCAGCTTCTAAATGTGAATACTTTCTACTTTCTGTCATATTTCAGCTTCTAAATGTGAATACTTTCTACTTTCTATCATATTTCAGCTTCTAAATGTGAATTCTTTCTACTTCGTGTCATTTGTCAGCTTCTCAATGTGAATACTTTCTGTCATATTTCAGCTGCTTTAATGTGAATATTTTCTAATTTTGTCATTTGTCAGCTTCTAAATGTGAATACTTTCTAAATGTGAACATTTTCTACTTTCTGTCATATTTCAGCTTCTAAATTTTAATATTTTCTACTTTCTGTCATATATCAGCTTCTAAATGTGAATACTTTCTAATTTATGTCATTTGTCAGCTTCCAAATGTGAATACTTTCTACTTCCTGTCATATTTCAGCTTCTTAATGTGAATATTTTCTCCCTTCTGTCATGTTTCAGCTTCTAAATTTGAATACTTTCTACCTTCTGTCATTTCTCAGCTTCTAAATGTGAATACTTTCTACCTTCTGTCATTTCTCAGCTTCTAAATGTGAATATTTTCTACTTTCTGTCATTTTTCAGCTTCTAAATGTGAATATTTTCTAATTTCTGTCATTTCTCACCTTCTAAATGTGAATACTTACTACTTTCTGTCATTTGTCAGCTTCTAAATGTGAATACTTTCTGTCATTTTTCAGCTTCTCAATGTGAATATTTTCTAATTTCTGTCATTTCTCTCCTTCTAAATGTGAATACTTACTACTTTCTGTCATTTGTCAGCTTCTAAATGTGAATACTTTCTGTCATATTTCAGCTTCTAAATGTGAATATTTTTTACTTTCTGTCATATTTCAACTTCTAAATGTGAATATTTTATTCTTTCTTTCATATTTCAGCTTCTTAAATGTGAATATCTTTTAATTGTGTCATTTGCCTACCTTCTGTCATTTCTCAACTTCTAAACGTTAATTCTGTCTAATTTATGTCATTTTCCAGCTTCTAAATGTGAATATTTTCTACTCTCTGTCATATTTCAGCTTCGAAATGTGAACATTTTCTACTTTGTGACATATTTCATCTTTTAAATTTGAATATTTTCTACTTTCTGTCATTTCTCAACTTCTAAACATGAATACTTTCTAATTTATTTCATATTTCAGCTTCTAAATGTGAATGTTTTCTACTTTCTGTCATGTTTCAGCTTCTAAATGTGAATACTTTCTACTTTCTGTCATATTTCAGCTTTTTAAATGTGAATATTTTCTCATTTAGTCTTTTTCCAGCTTCTAAATGTGAATACTTTCTGTCATATTTCAGCTTCTAAATGTGAATACTTTCTACTTTCTGTTTTATTTCAGCTTCTTAAATGTTCTACTTTGTAACTTTTTTCAGCTTCTACATGTGAATATTTTCTACTTTCTGTCCTTTCTGAGCTTCTATATGTGAATATATTTTACTTTCTGTCATTTCTGAGCTTCTAAATGTGAACATTTTCTTCTTTCTGTCATTTTTCAGCTTCTTAAATATGAATATATTTTACCTTCTGTTATTTGTCAGCTTCTAAATGTGAATATTTTTTTACTTTCTGTCATTTCTCAACTTCTTAAATGTGTTTTTTTTTTGCCATTTCAATTCTCATATTTGGGACTCCGGAGGCCCTACCATTCACCAAAGTGTGGAAAAAGAATACTCAGTCATGTTTTCGTGGTCCCCCTTAGTGTAAGTATAGGCGATAAAACACTCGATGTTGAATTCCCTGCGCTTATGACGGCAGCATGCGCATTTCACCGCGAATGTTACCACCCCACCAGTAAGTTTACTTCGAGAGCTCCACCTTAGCTCCACCTTAGCTCCACCTTGTCCCTGCGAGAGTGCAGGCGAGGGAGGAAGAGCGGTATTATGTCAACACGGAGGGACAAGTGTGCTGTTGGTGGCTGCACAGTGGAGCACAGTGTTTTACACAAACTTCCATCCTCAGAGGATTTTATATATGAAGCTAATGTGCTGGATAAAGTCAGCAAACGTGTGTTTGTTTGTTCGCACCACTTCACATCAGACTGCGGCCAGCGGTCGCTGACTAAATACAGTGACCGCTGGCCGCAGTCTGATGTGAAGTGGTGCGTATTTCACCGACGTACAAACACACACACTGTTAAGAAAAGGTCACATAGCGCTCATAACTGACCATTCTGACACGTCCTAATTAAAAATATTTGTTCAGTACGTCCTCCATGACCGGAGCACAGACTCAGTCTGATACAGTCACATACAGCGGCAGTTTATGCAGCTCACCGCGCGCCGGTGGCGATCAGCGGTGCTGTCCCTAAGTGTTTTTAACTGATTTACAGTTCGGCACTGTTCGGCTCGATCCTTATGTAGGACGTCTCTTCCTGTGACGGCACTCTCGCTGTTTTCTGCGCACGCTGCCATGTTGATATTGTCAGAGAACTAGTGGAGGGAGGGGGAGAGTTATGGAGCAGAGGGAACAGAAGCTGAGCTAGTGAGCGCTGTAAAGAGGACAAATCAGAAACCCCTGGAAGAAGTGGGTGTGTGTTTGCCTGTGTCTCATTTGCATGTAAAGGGACCATGCACGAAAACCGAGCGTTCTGAAAGGGGCGGGTTTAGCAGGGTTATTGAATTGCTATGGTGCTTCATCCTTATGGTATTTTGACCTGACATGTTCATTAGGACACCAGGGAACTATTTTAATGTGGGAAATAGGGTATAATATGTCCCCTTTAATAGACTTTTGTTTAAAAGCTAGGATAGCATTCAACTGACGTCTAACGTCTAAATTCAGCTAATTGGTAGCTGAATTCCGACCCCTTACAAAACCCGTCTGGTCAAGATTTTAGAAAGCAGCTTCCTATCCACATTTAGGAGGGCTATGGGCCTGTAGGATCCGCAAGAGTCAGAACACTTCCCCTTCTTTAAAATTAAGGATATATTGGCCTCCTTCAGTGTCTGTGGGAATTCTCCTGTAGTGAAGGAGTGATTAAACAGGTCAAGAAGAGGATCTACAAGAATATTTTGGACCTGTTTATAAAATTCACAACAGAAGGTCCTGGTGATTTTCCATTTTGTAATTTATTATTAGCTTTGATCACTTCAGTTTTAGTTGTGGGACTATTAAGAGCAGTCTTATGCTCTTCTGACAACTTTGGCAAATCCAATTGAGCAAAGAAATCGTCCCGTAGTTGCTCTCCCTCTGGAGCTTGCTCGGAAGAGTACAGGCTTTCATAAAAGTTCTTAAAGCAGTTATTTATCAGTTTATTTTCATATACCTTGTGGCCATCTTTGTGTAAATTTGTGTAAAACACTGTGCTCCACTGTGCAGCCACCAACAGCACACTTGTTCCTCCGCGTTGACGTAATACCGCTCTTCCTCCTTCGACTGCACTCTGGCATTTTATAGGGACAAGGTGGAGCTAAGGTGGAGCTCTCCAAGTAAACTGCCTGGTGGGGTGGCAACATTTGTGGTGAAATGCGCATTGTGTCGTCATAATAGGGAATTCAACATTGCATGTTTTATCTCCTACACTTACACTAAGGGGGACCACGAAAACATGACTGAGTCTGCGTTTTTCAAATCCCAAATATAAGTATTAAAATGATTAAAAAGTTTATTTAGCAAAATATGTCCACTTTAACATAGTCGGTCAGACATTTGCCTGCTTTATCTCCTATATTCTGTCTAGTATATTTAATTTTCTAGTCTGCATCCCTGGTAAGAAGACAGTTTAGAGCTGTTCTGATTACCGTGATTTCTTGCCACAGTGGTGGTGAGGGAGAGGCAATATATGCTTTTCTTTATCCGTCAATTCACTCTCTAATTGCTGGCCAATGAAGTGTTGATTTCCAGAAATGCTTTAAGTTCAGTAGGGAAGTTGGAACAAAATTCCTCATCTTTAAGAATAATTGTATTAAGTATCCAGTGACGAGACTGATG
>NW_025321318.1:0-4230 GCF_019176455.1 Solea senegalensis
GTGTGTGTGTGTGTGTGTGTGTTGCACCGCGGTGTCACAAGAGCCGGAGCAATTTCACAGTTTGCCCACACATTCTTCTTCTGCCCTCACCCTCAACCTTCATTCACTCATAACCTGCCTCCGCACATTATCTGTGGATCTAAACACGGAACTCCTTCACACTCAAATGAACAAATTTACCATTGGATTTGTGAACATGTTAAAATAATTTGCATAATTCCGTTTTCTAGTGGGTTTTTCTGCCCATTTGTTTGAACCAGAACATCGAAATGCTAGCATTTCCTCATCCACTGCTAACTCTTAATTGATCCAAATGAGCTGGTGTGCAGGCCAAGGGCCAGGAAGACGGGAATTGGCCTTGTAACTGCAAGGTTGCTAGTTCACTTCGATCTTGCGTTCTGAAGCCAAAGCCGTTAACACCTCAGGATAATTTGAAACCCAGTTTTTTCAAAGATTCAAAGATTGAAATGACATATATTTATTCAAAAAGCTCAAATTTACATCATAAACAGGCCGTCCTGAGCCTGAACCGCTGCCATCATCGAATTCTTCACTAAATTCTTCCTTTTATCCCAATACAGCAACTTGTATCGTAGGACTCCGGCTGAAATGATCCTTTTCTGTATGTGTGTGACATCATCCGGAGAATCTGTCTCTAATGCTAACTCTAAACTAAACTAATGCTAACTGTAAACTAAACTAATGCTAACTGTAAACTAAACTAATGCTAACTGTAAACTAAACGAATGCTAACTGCCAAACTAAGCTAATGCCAACTGTAAACTAGCAGTGCTAACTGTAAATAAACTAATGCTAACGCCAAACTAGCGAATGCCTAGCTGTAAAGCTAAACTAATGCTAACTCTAAACTAAACTATTGCTAACTGTAAACTAAACTATACTAATGCCCCAGCACAACTAAGCTAATACTGAAATGCTGGCTTTGTAAAGCTAAACTAATGCTGTGTAAAGCTGAAGCTAGTAACTTCAACTCTAAGCTAAACCAAAGTACTTCAACTGTAAAACTGAAGCTAAGTACTTCTTTCTAAAGCTAAACTAGTGCTAACTGTAAACTAAAGTAATGCTAACTGTAAACTAAGCTAATGCTAGCTGTAAGCTAAGTGTAATGCTAACTGTAAGCTAAACTAATGCTAACTCTAAGCTAATCTGTAATGCTAGCCTTGTAAAGCTAAACTAATGCCTGGCTGTAAGCCCCAAATTAATGCTAGCTGTAAGAAGCCAAACTGTGCTAACTCTAAACTAAGAAAGCTGAAAATGCTGGCACAGCCAAGCTAAATTGTGCTGGCAGCAAGCTAAGCTAATGCTAACAAGCTAAACTGAAAGTAGCTGGCATGAAAGCTAAGCTCATGCTGGCAGCCAGAAGCTAAACGATGCCAACGCTGTAAATAAGATGCTAACTGTAAACTAAACTAATGCTAACTGTAAACTAAACTAATGCTAACTGTAAACTAAACTAATGCTAACTGTAAACTAAACTCGCTGAGCAAAAAGTCTGTGCCGCGTCCGGTGTGAACGCAGCGTTACAGTTTGAAGCTCGGGAAATAGGAAGGAAGCAGCACTTAGCCACCAGGGGGCGACTCTGCAGGTTGTGAAAAGTAGCCCACATGAATGGGAGTCGATGGGAAAACAATCTTCTGCTTCACAGGTTTTAGCTCGTCTTCAACAGAAAGTGACGTTCAGAGGGAAAGAGATGCAGCGAGAAGACTACGTTTATTTTATTATTTATTAAAGTTTGGGATTATTATTTGAATATTTTCAACCTTGATTTTTTTTTATTCACAACAAAAACAGACGAGAACAATAATTCACCAACACGGTAATAAAAACACAAACAGGGCCCAATTGGGTAGATTTCTTTTCACAATATAACCTTCAAAATAATGTCAAAACGTAACGTCTTATAAATATTCTAAATTGATAAATATTCAAAATCTGCATGTTTGTTGTTTTTAAATGAATCATGTTACTGTTTCTCAGACGTTAAACATAAAGTTGTTGTATTTTATATTTTAAAACGTATAATACATTCAGATTAAAAAATAAATAGTTAGAATAATAACATGGAAAAACAACAGTGACATAGTAGGAAAAAATATCAAATATATACAATCACTGCGGGGAGAGAGAAAAACAACCCTGTGCTAGAAATTCAAAGGCTTGTAAAATTCAAAATCTGGTGAGACAGATTTACTTCTATACATCTCTCTCTCTCCTCTTTCCACTCCCTCCTTCCCTCCTTCCTTCCTTCCTCTGCCCAGGAGACAGAGAGAAGACAAAAACCTCAGAGTGGCCTTGAACAGCAGGATTAGTGATCAGTGCTTCTCACAGGAAATAAACAAGAGCACAGTATGTAAAAGAAAGTGTAGTTTTATGTGGCAGGAGAGTCGAGATGGAGGGAGGGGAGAGGAGAGGAGAGGAGAGGCAGAAGAAGAGGGAGGACGAGGAAGTGACCCAAGCGTGGAGGACTGATGCTTTCCTGAGTGACGTAATTATTCGCCTCCTTGCGTCGAGCAGTTAGAATGATGATACTCAGCGAGCTGTGCACACATGTACACAGTGACCTTCACATGATCACTGCAGGTCATGTGCTCGGAGCCCCCACAGTCTGCCCTCCTGGTGGGCTGTGCAGGTACTGCAGGTCGTGGGCTTTTCATGAGCAACTTTGTGATCATGAAAACTTTATAATCACCGTACTGCGGAAGAGGACGAGGGCCGCTCGGGATTAAAAGCAGAAGAAAACAGAGAATTCTGAGATTAAAGTCAGTTTTCTTATAAAGAAGTCCAAATTCTGAGAAGTCATAATTGTGAGATCCTAATTGAGACTAATATCTGAATTCTGGGATTAAAGTCCGAATTCTAGAATTAGAATTTTTTTGAGATCAAAAGTCCAAATTCTGAGATGAAAAAAAAAGTCTGAGAAAAACAAATTCAGATTAAAGTGGGAATCCTCAGATTAAAGGCTGGGCGATGTTTCTGTGGCTTCTGTTCATCATGTCCATGAAATCCACTCAATCAATCTGGAGATGTGGCAGCGAGAGGAGGGAGAGGAGGGAGGGGCGTGTGCTGCTGCCACCGCCGCCGTCGCCGACGTTCCAAGTCATTAAACAGCCAGAAATTAATTGACTTCACGCTCCTTATATCGCTGAGCGTAGGTTTAACCCTGGCACAGCAGCAGCCTCCATTAGAACCGTATACATCGTGTTCCAGGAGCTCCAGAACTGGAGCAAGTCAGCAAAAAAAAAACGCCACCGCGGTGTCCTCGTCTTCCTTTATCATGTGATTAATAACGTGATATCACATGGTGATAAAGTGACTCAGTGATACACTGTAAACTCAAAGGTTCATTATCAGCTTCTTAAACGAGAATATTTCCTGGTTTCTTTGCTCCGTAAAAAAAAGAAATCATTCAAACTGTTTTTATTTCCACAGTTTGACAAACACTGATCATCATTATTCAACGTTTTCTGACATTTTACGGATCAATGATTGTGTGAAACGGCTCCTCTTGTTAATCCTTCAGATTATTCTTCTATCCGTGGCTTTGCGGTCATTTTTTGGTCCACGATGATAACCTGCAAGCCCCCTTAGTTATTGTGCCACCTACTGGCAACAGGAAGTACACCTTCAGTAACATTTACATGAAGCTTTCAGGAGGCTGCTGTCGACACTTGCTATACTCCAAAAAAGCTAATTATTGCTTTCTCTCTCTCTCTCTCTCTCTCTCTCCCTCTCTCCCTCGCCTTGCTTTTCTCTCCCGAGTCATTTTTTAAACATTTTAATGGCTGTGGTTCAGTGGTTTGAGTGTGTCCTCTCCTGACCAGAAAGTCTGGGGTTTGATTCCCAACATAAAGGTACAGTGTGTAAGATGCAATTGGGGCTGCTGTTTTGAGTTTAAATTCAAACGTCAAAAAAAAAGTACAAAATTCATTCAGTAATCGACGAGTAACTCATTAAATACGTCTCAGTTCAGATATACAGCCTAGAAGTGCAAGAGCCTGCAGCTTGACCTTTACAGAAAAGTTAAATATTGATGCGTGTGGAAGTATTACGACCGACTCTGCCGACATCATCATCATCGGTAATGTCGTCACATGGTTCCTGTTTCATGGAAACCATGTTTCCACCAAACTTTCATTCATTCATCTGTTTTGGGAAAAGTGACGGCCTGAGGAACCACAGTGGACATCGTGTAGGACGTTACACTCCATC
>NW_025321319.1:0-10695 GCF_019176455.1 Solea senegalensis
AGAGTATCAGGGAGTTGAGCATGACCACCTTACCCTTCAGGGGCAGCTTCCGCATTTTCCACAACCCCAAGGTGTTGTTCATTTTATTTAGCACCTCTTTCCAGGTGTTATCTCTGGCGGCCTTTTGATCCTGGCCAATATGCACTCCTAAGACCCTTACACTGGCCTTTTCCTCTATGAACGCCTGTCTGCCTGGTGACCTTGCCCCATTGCCACAGTACATTATAGTTGATTTGTTTTCATTGATTTTGGCACCGGAGGCTGAGCAGTAGATATGTACAAGATTCAAAGCTAGTTGTAGACTTTTTCCATCTTTGACCATGATATTTGTGTCATCGGCATAGGAAATCATTTTGCAGGAAGTGCCATTATCTGCCAGTATGCCCTGAATGTTAATGTTCTGATTTATTAATAGAGCTAGGGGCTCGGCCACCAGGCTGTAGAGCAGAGAGGAGAGGGGACATCCCTGTCTAATTGATCTTTGGATTGCTATTTTTGGGGTTTGGAGACCATTCACTTTTATGCGACTGTGTGCATTGTTGTAAAGAGATTGAATTCTTTTAATGAAATTGTGACCAAAACCGAATTGTTTTAAAACAGCCCATAAAAAGTTGTGTTCAACTCGATCGAACGCCTTTTCAAAATCTACTCCTAGATAGATGCCACCAGTTTGTGACATCTGATAGATGGTTTCTTTTATGGATAAAATGGAATCTGAAATATCTCGTCCGGGAATGCTATATGCCTGTGACTGATGTACTATGTTTGGGATAATTTCTTTGAGTCTGTTTGCTAGAACCTTTGCGAAAATTTTGTAATCAGTATTCAGAAGGCTTATGGGTCTGTAGTTGTTAATGATCGTTCTGTCTCCTCGGTTTTTGTATGCCAAAGTAATTAAACCAAGTGTAAGGGTCTCAGGAGCTTCACCTTTCTTCTCAACTTCCTCAAAAATTCGAAATAAAATTGGTGTTAAACTTTCTTTGAAAAATAGATAAAATTCAGTTGTTAAACCATCTACGCCTGGACTCTTGTTTTTTTGTAAGCCCTTGATGGCTGCTTCAATCTCTGCCATGCTGATAAGCTGATCACACCATATTCTGTCCTCCGTTGAGATTTGGTTCTGAATGACCTTCACCACACTTGTAATTGTATTTTGATTTATATTTTGATTTGTATATAGCTGCTGGAAGAAATCTTGTATTCTGGATATTATTTCATCAGTTTGTATAATTATGTTGCCCTTGCTGTCTTTCAGTTCTTTTATGAATGCTTTATTTTGTTTTTGCTTTTCTAAGCCGAGGAAAAAAGCTGAACATTTTTCCCCCTCCACAAAATTTTGCACTCTGCTTCTAATTATTGCCCCCATGCATTCCTTCTTTTTGGAGAGCGCTAACTTGTCTCTCAAATAAATATAATTTGTCAGATCTCCGTTAGGTTCATTGGCTATCTTTTGGAGTTCGTGTTCTAATTTTACTCTTAGCTCTTTTTCATTTTTTTTCTCCAGCCAGCTCTTATGTTTACTATAATTTATACATACTCTTTTGATTAGTTCTTTCACTCTTTCCCACCAATTAAATATGTCTTCGACCCACTCCATTTCATTTGCCACATTGTGAAGAAGACGGTTAACTTTGTCAATGAACTGTTGATCTTTTAGTAAGCTATTGTTAAAACACCATACCCCACCATTTGTTTGTGCTACTGATGGAAATAATGACAATTTTATGAGGGAGTGATCACTCCATGTGTTGAGGACATATTCTATTGAGTTCACATTGTGTACAATGGAGCTTGCCACTAAGGCATAATCAATACGGGATTGTTTGAGAGTATTTTGTACCACCTGATGTCTGGAGAACTGAGTTTTATTTGGATGCATAATTCGCCATAAGTCAACCAGGTCGTATTCTTTTATGATTTCGAATAAGGATCGCCTGCTCACATCATCTTTAAAGAGATTGTTGCTAGATATGTCAAATTTGGTGAGGGGACCATTGAAGTCTCCAGTGATGATGGAGTTGTTGTTTACCCACTTATTTAGCTCTTTGAAAAACACTTTTCTTTCACCCTCAGTGTTAGGAGCATATATATTGATAATTCTAATATAAACATTTTTTTTCCATGAATCAACTATCAATAATCTACCTCGTGAGCATTTATATATTTCTATTACCTTATCAAAGACATTGTTTTTAATCAGCGTTGCCACCCCACACATTGCTCGATCTGCATTTGCGAAATATACATTCCCTTCCCATAACCCTCCTATCATGCTCACAGGAGATGAGGACCATTTTGTTTCTTGTAGCAGCAAGATGTCACATTTGGTAGTATTGATGACTTTGTGTAGTTTTTCTCTGCTGCAGAGCCCACGGGCATTCAGTGAGAGAAGCAGGGCCATGAGAAGGGGGAGCTGTATTATTGTGGCATTAAACATCACACTCATTTTTTTCTATTTTGCTTTTTCTTATTTGTTTTACCGGACTTGGCTGTATTTTGTCGTTTTCTTGCCAGGGACACTACCGAGAGGTCCATCTCCGAATCAGAGTCAGCACTTGGTGAGGGAGAAACTGTTGGCTCTTTTTCAGAGTGGGGAGGACTGAGTGGCGCAGATTCTGCGGTTGGGGTGCTTCTCGTGCCTCTGGCTTGGAGCTTTTCAGCTCCAGCCACTTTTTTTTCATTGTCTGGTTGAGCCGCGTCATTCTGCGCTTCCGGAAGGCTTTCTCCAGAGGTTTCCACATTAGTGGTTATTTTTTCCGCTCGGGGCGGCTGGGCAGGGGGCCCTTTCTCTACACCCCACTCTGTGCGTACCTCCGCAGGCGCTATCTCTGCCTCCTCCTCTCCTGCACTGTCCTCAGTGCTTCCCTCTGTCTGCTCCCTCTCCAACTCTGACTCTGCTATGCTCTCCGGTTCACTTTCATTGCAAATGCAATTTTCCATGTTGTTGTGGCACAGCTCACACCTTTTCACAGCTTTATGGCACTCTCTTGCATAGTGCCCCTGGACTCCACATTTATGGCAACAAAACTCAGGACACTCTCTAAGAATGTGTCCAGGCTGTAGGCACATTCGACACACTTTCACTTGCCGATCATGTAACACTCTGAAGTATTCGGGACCAGTGGCAGTATTAAATCTAGCAGAGTAAGGCAGGGATTGTACTGTCTGATTAAATTTGACTTTCACATACCTTGTCCCATCTGCGATGTTTGTGCCAGGCCACATTCTTCTCTTGATTGGAGAGATTGCAGAGACTCCCCAGCCATGCAGCTTGTCAATTATTTCCTGGTCTGAGATGTACGCGGGCAGAGTGAGAAAAGAGACCACCAGTTCATCATTGTTTAGCTCTTTTGCCATAACTATGGTTGTGCCGATTTTGAATCCATCCAGCAATCTGCTTTTCCCAACAGTGTTTGTCATTGTTATTTCATATTTGTCCGTTCCAATACAGCGGCAGGCAATCAAACCTCCACACAGTCCACGCACACATTTCAATAATTCCATTATTGGGACTTTTTCTGTTCCCGTCAATTCTATTTGTAAAGTCAGCTCCTTCTCATACTTCCTTTGGGTTCCATCATTCTTTTCTCCGTCTCCATTCTCCGTGTTCTTTATCTCCTTTGCCATGATTCTTTGCTTGGTGAGGTCGTTGTTCTGAGGTCCATCCATGATGAGAAAAAAAAAGTTCAACAAAAGGCGCCCCCGCACAGTGTGGAAAACACTGTCGGGGGGGGGGGAAACCAGTCCTTAAAATGAACAAAACCAGTAAACTGAAGTAGCACACGATGAGAAAAGGGAAAAGAAGTGCAGAAAGGAGGAGAAAAAGGGGAAGAATACAGGCTGAGGAAAGGAGCCGTGTGCTCGAAATGTTTGTAGCATACACTTCCTGGTTCGCTAGTGGGCGTGCTCAGGGTGGTATGGCCGTAAGCCGAGGGGCTGGCGACAGAGAGTGCCTTTATGGACTAGGCAAGGCCCCTGCTCGTGGAGGGGCATGTTTCTTGTAAGGAAGCAGCAGTGTAAAAGCTTACAGCACCTGGTATTCCCAGGCGGTCTCCCATCCAAGTACTAACCAGGCCCGACCCTGCTTGGCTTCCGAGATCAGACGAGATCGGGCGTGCTCAGGGTGGTATGGCCGTAAGCCGGGGGGTTGGGGACACAGACTGCTTTTATGGACTGGGCAAGGCCCCCTGCGCGTGGCGGGGCTCAAAAGTCAGCCTTTCGGACACACTGCACTTCAGCCTTTATCTCCACCACATGCTACACTCTAGTCCAGTATCGGGAAGCGACACCGAGATGGGCAAGCGGCTGTTGGTGCCGTCATGTCCAGTTGTTGCTGAATCTATAGGAAACGACAGCCAGGTATGCCAGTAAAAAAGGTCGAGTGTTTCCTCTCCAATGTGTGCTGGAGGTTGAAGTTGAACATAGCACAGCATTAACGAGCAACTGAGTCAAGGCATTGGCCTCTGGGATTATTCATTTCCAGCACCATCAGCCAAAGAGCTGTGTCTGGCAAGAGCCACCCGGTGTTTGGCGAGTACACCTCATACTTACCTGGCAGGGGAGATACCATGATCAAGCAGGCGGTTCACCCAGGGCGAGGCTCAGCCATTGCACTCCGGCTGTGTTGACCCCTGCAAATTCCCCAAACGTGGGAGTCTTGACTGCATAATTTTTGCTAGTGGGGTGCTGCGTCCGCGCTTTCCCCCGATGATGTCGTTGTAAGCAAAGGTCAGCCGCCCGAAGTTCAACGTTGTGTGCCCATCTCCAAACTTCTCACGTCCTTGCGGAGCAACATCCCCAGTCTTTCCAAGTTGCTGGGAACGTGATGGTTGTGGGTGTTGTCTTTTAGCTCAAAGCAAATGTCACGCTCCCTTTCCCAACTCTTTGTAGAAGAACTCGATTGTTGGAGATGGATCCATGGCCATCATGCCAAGGGTTAATACTTTGGCGCTTGCTCTGTTCACTCCGTGCAGTGACCTGATGTTGAAGTGATGCCAGGAGCAACTCACCATTTCAGAAGCCCGGATGAGGTGGGAAATGGCCCGGCAGTTTGTACTGCTCAGTGTGACACGGAGCTGCTTTGCTCATGCACTCACGTCTACCACTAAATGTTGGAGGTGTGCCAGTGAGCGAGGAATGTGCCACAGCCTCAGCGACTGATAGAAAACTGCAGCGCACAACCGACAGTAGGAAAGCGCTTCCAAACATGCAGTCAAATCTGGGCGGTTTATTGGCCGACTAAGCAAAAACGTTGAAGGAAGGCCGTCCCAAGGTGGCCGGCCGGCCGGCCGACCGAGACTGTGGTGACTCCGGCGGATAGACTCCTCGGCTGCTCTCCAGGACAGGGGCTACGTTGACTCTGGTTTCTCTTCAAAATGCACAAGTCTTTCGCCTTTTACTAAAGACTTCCGTGGAGAGGGACGTTCAAGAGTTTAAGTTATTTTTGGTGGGCTTTGCTGTAAGGCTGCGCCCTTTGAGTGTGTCAAATGTCAAGCAGCTGTCTGTCAAGGCTCAGAGGTGCACTTAGGTCAACCTTGGGGCGGAGGTGATCAGCAGCAGCAGCCTTTGTTATGCGCCCTTAAAAACATGGCACCACAACAACTGACTTGTGTGCCAAGATCTTGGGTTGGCCCCAGACACCTGTGGGCCATCGCTTCTCGGCCTTTTGGCTAAGATCAAGTGTAGTATCTGTTCTTATCAGTTTAATATCTGATATGTCCTCTATATGGGGATTAAATATTAAATGCATTTTTGAGCAGTGGGAGGTGAAAACTGGGGCTTGCTCTCTTCACTCCTTGCATTGACCTGGTATTGCAGTGCCACCAGGAACGGTGCACCATTCTCTTTTTTCTGTGAAAAGCAAAGCGAAGCTGAAACCAGAAAGACATCAACCCGTGCCTGTGCGTCAATTTAATTGCGAGCCCATGTTTCTTGTAAGGAAGCAGCAGCAGCAGCAGCGTAAAAGCTTACAGCACCTGGTATTCCCAGGTGGTCTCCCATCCAAGTACTAACCCGGCCCGACCCTGCTTAGCTTCCGAGATCAGACGAGATCGGGCGTGCTCAGGGTGGTATGGCCGTAAGCCGAGGGGCTGGCGACAGAGAGTGCCTTTATGGACTAGGCAAGGCCCCTGCTCGTGGAGGGGCATGTTTCTTGTAAGGAAGCAGCAGTGTAAAAGCGTGCAGCGGTGTAAAAGCTTACAGCACCTGGTATTTCCAGGCGGTCTCCCATCCAAGTACTAAACAGGCCCGACCCTGCTTGGCTTCCGAGATCAGACGAGATCGGGCGTGCTCAGGGTGGTATGGCCGTAAGCCTGGGGGTTGGGGACACAGACTGCTTTTATGGACTGGGCAAGGCCCCCTGCGCGTGGCAGGGCTCAAAAGTCAGCCTTTCGGACACACTGCACTTCAGCCTTTATCTCCACCACATGCTACACTCTAGTCCGGTATCGGGAAGCGACACCGAGATGGGCAAGCGGCTGTTGGTGCCGTCATGTCCAGTTGTTGCTGAATCTATAGGAAACGACAGCCAGGTATGCCAGTAAAAAAGGTCGAGTGTTTCCTCTCCAATGTGTGCTGGAGGTTGAAGTTGAACATAGCACAGCATTAACGAGCAACTGAGTCAAGGCATTGGCCTCTGGGATTATTCATTTCCAGCACCATCAGCCAAGAGCTGTGTCTGGCAAGAGCCACCCGGTGTTTGGCGAGTACACCTCATACTTACCTGGCAGGGGAGATACCATGATCAAGAAGGCGGTTCCCCCAGGGCGAGGCTCAGCCATTGCACTCCGGCTGTGTTGACCCCTGCAAATTCCCCAAACGTGGGAGTCTTGACTGCATAATTTTGCTAGTGGGGTGCTGCGTCCGCGCTTTCCCCCGATGATGTCGTTGTAAGCAAAGGTCAGCCGCCCGAAGTTCAACGTTGTGTGCCCATCTCCAAACTTCTCACGTCCTTGCGGAGCAACATCCCCAGTCTTTCCAAGTTGCTGGGAGCGTGATGGTTGTGGGTGTTGTCTTTCAGCTCAAAGCAAATGTCACGCTCCCTTTCCCAACTCTTTGTAGAAGAACTCGATTGTTGGAGATGGATCCATGGCCATCATGCCCAGGGTTAATACTTTGGCGCTTGCTCTGTTCACTCCGTGCAGTGACCTGATGTTGAAGTGATGCCAGGAGCAACTCACCATTTCAGAAGCCCGGATGAGGTGGGAAATGGCCCGGCAGTTTGTACTGCTCAGTGTGACACGGAGCTGCTTTGCTCATGCACTCGCGTCTACCACTAAATGTTGGAGGTGTGCCAGTGAGCGAGGAATGTGCCACAGCCTCAGCGACTGATAGAAAACTGCAGCGCACAACCGACAGTAGGAAAGCGCTTCCAAACATGCAGTCAAATCTGGGCGGTTTATTGGCCGACTAAGCAAAAGCGTTGAAGGAAGGCCGTCCCAAGGTGGCCGGCCGGCCGGCCGACCGAGACTGTGGTGACTCCGGCGGATAGACTCCTCGGCTGCTCTCCAGGACAGGGGCTACGTTGACTCTGGTTTCTCTTCAAAATGCACAAGTCTTTCGCCTTTTACTAAAGACTTCCGTGGAGAGGGACGTTCAAGAGTTTAAGTTATTTTGGGTGGGCTTTGCTGTAAGGCTGCGCCCTTTGAGTGTGTCAAATGTCAAGCAGCTGTCTGTCAAGGCTCAGAGGTGCACTTAGGTCAACCTTGGGGCGGAGGTGATCAGCAGCAGCAGCCTTTGTTAGGCGCCCTTAAAAACATGGCACCACAACAACTGACTTGTGTGCCAAGATCTTGGGTTGGCCCCAGACACCTGTGGGCCATCGCTTCTCGGCCTTTTGGCTAAGATCAAGTGTAGTATCTGTTCTTATCAGTTTAATATCTGATATGTCCTCTATATGGGGATTAAATATTAAATGCATTTTTGAGCAGTGGGAGGTGAAAACTGGGGCTTGCTCTCTTCACTCCTTGCATTGACCTGGTATTGCAGTGCCACCAGGAACGGTGCACCATTCTCTTTTTTCTGTGAAAAGCAAAGCGAAGCGAAGCTGAAACCAGAAAGACATCAACCCGTGCCTGTGCGTCAATTTAATTGCGAGCCCATGTTTCTTGTAAGGAAGCAGCAGCAGCAGCAGCGTAAAAGCTTACAGCACCTGGTATTCCCAGGCGGTCTCCCATCCAAGTACTAACCCGGCCCGACCCTGCTTAGCTTCCGAGATCAGACGAGATCGGGCGTGCTCAGGGTGGTATGGCCGTAAGCCGAGGGGCTGGCGACAGAGAGTGCCTTTATGGACTAGGCAAGGCCCCTGCTCGTGGAGGGGCATGTTTCTTGTAAGGAAGCAGCAGTGTAAAAGCGTGCAGCGGTATAAAAGCTTACAGCACCTGGTATTCCCAGGCGGTCTCCCATCCAAGTACTAACCAGGCCCGACCCTGCTTGGCTTCCGAGATCAGACGAGATCCGGCGTGCTTTTTTTTTTTGTTTTTTATTATCAAAAATACTTTCATTAACAAAAATGAACACACTTATTCACAAGAAACCACAAAACACGTTTAAACCATGATTCAATGATGAAACAAAAGACATATTCAAGGAGAATCAAAATGTTGACGAAGCAATAACAAAGAAAGAAAAAAAACATAAATAGATAAAACCCTAGCCAATGGGACAGTATACTCAATAAGATTTAAAGAAACAGGGTTTACAGCAAAAACATCAACGATATCCTTGAGAGATGAAAACGTGGCAATGTACTCCCCAGAACATTTAGAAATGAAACATCAGTTCTTCCCTCTGATCGAGGTCGTATAAGGAGTTGTTGGTGAGAAAAGTTTCCTGGAATGTTGCCTTGTAGGCATCCTTGAGCAGTCTGAGATGACTTTTGACCATGCTTGTGAAGAAGAGCCATCTGTTTATTTGTACATCCTCATAGAGTGCGTAGTTCCTGGCAATGAAGATGGTGTGTCGGGCTATGGATAGTAGAATGTTAATCAGGGTTGTGTTTATACCTTCTTTCTTGTGTGAGTATCAAAAGAGCCAAGTCCATTCCCAGTCTGTAATGTCTTTGCTGCTGAGCTTGCAGTGGTCGGTGAGGAGGTTCTTGACCCGGGTGAGGAAGACCTCGCAGATGGGACAGGTGAGAAAGATGTGTTCAAGTGTTTCGTCATTTTTATTACAGACAGTACAAACCCTCTCATAGATAGCACTGTTCATTTGGTGCAGGATGATACCCGAGAAAATTCGTCTATGTCTGATTTTGAAATCGGTGTTGTTGGCGAAGGGATGAGCATAGGGGCTATTTATGTTTTTCCACATGGTGGAAACATTAATCGACGGGAAGTGTTCTTTCCAATGAGTTTCAGATGTCGGTTTTTGTACTATGTTTGCCAGCAAGGTGTTGTACCAATACTTGGAGGTTAGTTGATTAATGCTTTTCGCATCAGGCTGAGCACTTTGACGAAAATCAAGGGTATCATTCTGCCTACTACCACTGGTCTTGTAAAAAGCCTGTTTTAGATGGTCAGCAATCCCAGTTTCAATTTTCTGACATGTGAATTCAGCAAACCGTTTGCAATAAATGTTTTTGGCTCTGAGTCGATTCAAGATTTCTTCCACTACTATTTCGCCTTGATTGTTTGTGAAGTCTCCCAATGTGTATAAACCTGCTTGCGGCATTGACCCGCCCGAGATGGGCCTGCCCAGATATGTGATGTCTGGGTTGTGGAAAACGGGGAGCTGCAGCAGCTGGTGTTTGTTTTGTACTATAGTTACCAGGTGGGGTCTGGCCAACTCCCATGCCTCAAAGATCTCTTGTGTGAACTGTGAGATGTGTGTAGCTTGTGATTTTAGTGGGATCTGACAGAGATTGTAAATGCCACTGTTTGCACATGTTTTAATGGTGTCAAGCAGTTGATGTTTCCAAAAAAGGTCAGTTTTATCGTCCAACAGCTTTTTGATGATTTTGATTCTGAATGAGTGTTTTTTTGTGTTTATGTCTATTAGCCTAAGCCCCCCGTTTGTGTATGTATCAATTGTTGTTCTGTGTTTTATCATGTTGCGGCGGCTTCCCCACAGAAAAGTGGATATCATTTGATTTATTTCTGCATGAGTTTGGTTTGGGAGATCATAGACTTGTAGCACATGATTCACTTTGGAGAGTATCAGGGAGTTGAGCATGACCACCTTACCCTTCAGGGTCAGCTTCCGCATTTTCCACAACCCCAAGGTGTTGTTCATTTTATTTAGCACCTCTTTCCAGGTGTTATCTCTGGCGGCCTTTTGATCCTGGCCAATATGCACTCCTAAGACCCTTACACTGGCCTTTTCCTCTATGAACGCCTGTCTGCCTGGTGACCTTGCCCCATTGCCACAGTACATTATAGTTGATTTGTTTTCATTGATTTTGGCACCGGAGGCTGAGCAGTAGATATGTACAAGATTCAAAGCTAGTTGTAGACTTTTTCCATCTTTGACCATGATATTTGTGTCATCGGCATAGGCAATCATTTTGCAGGAAGTGCCATTATCTGCCAGTATGCCCTGAATGTTAATGTTCTGATTTATTAATAGAGCTAGGGGCTCGGCCACCAGGCTGTAGAGCAGAGAGGAGAGGGGACATCCCTGTCTAATTGATCTTTGGATTGCTATTTTTGGGGTTTGGAGACCATTCACTTTTATGCGACTGTGTGCATTGTTGTAAAG
>NW_025321320.1:0-12612 GCF_019176455.1 Solea senegalensis
AGTAAGTCCTGTAGGTCAGTAGGTCAGTATCTTGGTCAGTAAGTCCTGTAGGTCAGTAGGTCCTGTGGGTCAGTAGGTCAGTATGTGTGTTGTATAGTAGGTGGTAGGCCGGTACAGTAGATAGGTGAGTGGGTAGGTCAGTTTAGTAGGTAAAGTAGTTATAAGTCAGCACGGCAGCATCATTTGTCAAGAGATGTATAGCTCCATGGTTCTCAAACTGTGGTGCGTGTAGCACCAGTGGTACGTGAACTCCCTTCTGGAAATTCTGTTGTGCTGTACATACCAGAGTGTGTTATAGATGTGTAGAAAATAAAACCATGACCAAAAACGTTCATATTGGCTTAAATTGAGAGGAAAAAAAACATTGAGTTGTATATAAACAAACATGAGCCAACATGGTTGAATCCTAACTGCTCTCTTTTTAAGAAAATGACTTTTGATACTTAAGTAAAAGTCGTAAACTTCAGTAACGTTATAAAAAGTGACAGTTTCTGGTACTTTACACACAGACTGCTGCACAGTCAGTGCTGATTACATGTCCGTACAGCCACACTTCATCAAACCTGACTTTAAGGTTGGAGATTTAAAGGTTTTCTTTACGCTCGTATGCATGGAACTGCACTCATGTACCAAAATATATAAACTCACTCATTCTCACACTCCTTCCCCTCAACTTCCTGCCTCATGCTCGCAGTCACAGCCAAATGTGGATTCTGGACTCTGGTTTAGCAAAAGTAAAGAAAACAGCGGCTCTGTTTGTCCTCCCTCCCTTTTTTCCCCTGCATCACATTTCATCATAAAAGTTTTTCTGGCAGCCGTTTGTGCGAAAGTGAGCGGGCCCCGGCGTTCGCTGCGGTCCGCGATAAACAACACGCGGATTCAATGAGGCGACCACAGTCAGAGCGGCAGAACCGGAGAAGACCAGGAGACCACAGCAAAGACCTGGGACGGCACCAACACTCGCACAGAGTCACAGATCCATCAGGGAAACGTTCTCACGCTGAGATCCCAAAAACTCACACTGACACGCTTTAAAAACATGCGACCTGCACACACACACACACACACACATTCATGACACATCGGGGACAATTAAAATCCTTTGAATTTGAAACAACTGATCAGTCAAGAAAATAATTAATTTGGCCTTAAGTTTTTATTTTGTGAAATACTTCCCAGTTTAGACGAAAATAGAGAGTAAAGTATGAGTGGACACCCGTTTGATTGACAGCTGTGAATGTCCAACAGGAGACATCTCTGAACTTTTGCTTTCAAAACGTCAACATGGACAAAACACAACTCTCAAGGTTTCAAAGCAGGAGTTCAGATTCTAACCCTAAACCACCACCGTCCCGTCCTCTATCCTGAGCAACGCTAATGCTACCTGAGCTACGCTAATGCTACCTGAGCTGAGAAATCAGCTGTTTTCAGCCAAACGCTCTCGTCAGTCCTTAGACAACTGGACAACTGGACAACGCGTCACAGCACAGCAGGATAATTTGTCCTGGTCCAAGCTCACAGGAGCCAGTTTGGACACTGTGTCCAGAATAACTTTAGACGGGGTCTGAACGCATGAAGTAAAAACACCGAAAAGACCACGAGAAGAAGGCGGAAACACGGACCGTGTGACAGAAAACATTGATACTGTGGCATCTGAGCTCACCAGCTCACAGCTGTGTGAGACATTCTGCCGTTAGATTGAACCTCTTTAAAGTTCCTGCTCTGTGAAATGAATCATCCATTCATGACATAATGCTCGGCTAATTCCTGTTTGTGTAGCCGCTAACGTGGCCAGGTCTGGATTTTATCACCACGAGAAGGAACGCTGATGATCGACCGCCGGGGACTTTCCTGTGAAGCAGCTGTAATGAAACAAATATCTGTCCGTCCTTCCATCCATCATCTGTCCCACTTCTCTTTAACAGGTGACAGAGGAGCTCGAGTCAATCCCAGCTGACATCAAACCCTGCAGCCCCGCCTCCTTCTTCCAAGAAGCTAATCCTGTATTTTATCACAGGATGGACCAATCGTGTTGTTGCACTGACACAAGACAACAGTTGAGGTCTGCAGTCAGAAGCAGGTTTATGAGGAGAGGGGGGTCCAGCAGGCGGAGAACAAGTCCAGATACACAACTGCACTTCACTACAGACAGGATGTTGAGGATCTCAGTGCTGATTGGTTTTCACGTCACTGTATGAAAACAGTTTTCACCAACTCAAGGAGCTCAGTCCACCTCTTTGTGAAGTTCTGGCTCCTGACTCTGTGTGTGTGTGTGTGTGTGTGTGTGTTTAGAATCAGAGGGCAAGTGGTCTGAGTGAACCAGTCTGACCCTGAAGAAGAGGAGGTCACAATGAAAACAAAGGAACTTACTGTTTCTGGATGTTTCCATCAGTGCTTCACTGCCTGGTTAACAAACCGCTGACGGACGCCCGAGCTAAGCCATCATTACTGTGTGTGTGGGTATTACTAATGTTGTGGGGACACAGTCACATTATGGGAACTTGTCTTCCTTGTGGGGACAAAAATCAAGTCCCCACAACGTAAATGACTACATTTTAAGGTAAAGATATGTTTGAGGTTAGGGTTAGGATTAGGATTAGGCCAGTAGTAATTGTGGTTAAGGTTAGAGTAAGTCTCCAGGAAATAAATGTAAGTCAATGCAATGTCCCCTCAAGTCATGAATGTCCAACGTGTGTGTGTGTGTGTGTGTGTGTGTCTGACAAGTGAACCACCTCCATCACAGAGACTGCTGCAGGACGTCTGTAGCTTGGATAACGTTGTGGTTACTGAGATGATAAACACACATACATGCAAATGAAACACGAGCGAACGCATGTAGCTTAGCCTGTAGCCGACTATCGCTAATGCTAAACGACAGAACACGCACACAAAGACGGTTTTACGGCTTGTAAATATTGTGATATACATATTGTTTTAGATGAAGTTTAGTGTTGTGTCCTGCTTTCGTTTGTGTAACAATCCTCTGTGAAGTGGTTGCCGCGTACATGGAAATGTAGCAGGGATATTCCCATCAAATATGAAAGATATCCACAAAGCTTTTCTTTGCTCATTGGCGGGTTTCCACATGTTCTCAACCGATATGCTCAGCAGCTACAACAAGAGTAGCTCTTCTTCTTCTTCTACGGTTGAAAATGCGTCACCAGATGTGCCCGGACTCTAGCGCCCGGACTAGGAGGCGCTGCTGTTTACAGGAGTGGTGAGCTTCGCCTTGCCGCTTTTTTAGAGCTCAGGAAAACAATCAAACCCTGCGCTCTCAGCAGTGGCTGAACTGATCGTTATGGACTTTCAGGGCTTCATAGACGAGTAAATATTCTCAGTGACTGGGTGATGTTTGGGTTAAAGAGTTTTTAAGCCTTTTTATTTTGCCTGTTTTTTATTGTTCTGCAAACTAAAGGAGACCACGGGTGTGAACGTGTTTTTAAACGTACGTTTACAGTCGCGTTCGTCGTTGTCGTCTTCATGAACATATTTACCTCATTCTCTGTGTAAACCATTAAACACCCCTCCTCCTCCCGACCCCCACAACTCCACTTTATGACTTTTCCACATGGCCTGCGAAGAACTCGCGGGGGCTTTATTTTGGACCGTACCATGTTTGTTCTGGGGGCCCCGATGCTTTTGTTGCACACACACACACACACACACACACACAGCATCCCAAACCGCAGCAGCGCAGGAACCCGGCGAGCCGTGCTGATGGAACGGAGACTGTGACCGCGGTCAGTCCGGTTCACATGAGGTCGTGTTGACGCTGGTCCACGACGAGCAACAGGTCCAGAGTTTAAAAAGTCCATTTGACGATTAGCGGTGAGTCGACAGCAGGAAACTGAAGCTAACAATGACAGCATGGTCATCAGAGAGGTCACCAGAGAGGTCACCAGAGAGGTCATCTCTCACCTGAGTTTGATTGACCAGGTAAAGAACGTGACGATCACATGGACAAACTCCATCCAGACAAAAACACGTTAACTAACCGTTTTTACGAACCTTACAAACAACACGTTAAAAAATGTGAGGACACAAAAATGTTAGAATGTTACAAAAAACACTGTAAAAACATTTTAAAAATATGCGACTTCAGCTGTAAAAAAATAAATATAATGCTCTTGTTTTATGAGAAAAAAAACATGATACAAAGTTTACGAAAAATGTTGAAATAAACTTTACAACTAACTTGCTGTGGTTAAAAAACGATGTTGCTAAAGTTTCATTATAAACATAACCTTATAATAAAGTTGCTCTTCAACAGTCTTTGTGACTAACTTTACTAACTTGACTTTAACATTTTAATTTACAAAAACATGTAACTTTATATAAGTTTAAGAAAAACTTTACTATTGACTTTACTCTATGTGGACTAACATTTGTGACCACATTACTATTCAAAACATTTTTGTCTAGCATTAAAAAAAATGTTCCATTAAAAAAATCACACATTTACAAAATCATGAAAAAAATCTGTTACTAAACGGAGATTATTGACAAAATCAGAAACATGTTCAAAAATATGAACAAATACAATTCTAAACGGTATTGACCGCGCGCTCGTGAGGACATTTCATCGCGATAAAATCGTCCGATCTCTAACGTCAGCGTATGGAGGACGAGACGAGGACGAAGAGCGGGAGGCGACAAAATGTGGCGAGGGAAGACGGATGGAGGCAGATGTTGAGAAAGAGGAGAAAATACGGACAAAGGGAAGAAAAAGGGAATGAGGCAGAAAGAAAGTGGGAGAGAGAGAACGAAACCCAGCGGGGGGAGAGTTCAGGGCGAGGGTGGAACCAGGACTCGACCGCAGCTCTTCTCCGCCTCACTTCCTACAAAAACCATCAGTCAGCGACGAGAACAAGGAAAGATCAACAAAAACAGTCCAGCAGGGACCGCAACACGCCGGAGCGTCGCATCACTCACTGCCTCCTCCATCCATCACCCACTCCTCACTTCCTCCCCTTCCTTCCATCCATCCTTACTTCTTTCCTTTTCCCACTCCACAATCTCGCTTCCCCTCTCTTCTTTTTTTCAACGTTCCTCTTGTTTTCACTCTCCATCACTGTCACTGCGCTCCGTGTTAACAAGTCACTTTTGAGTAATTGATATCTTCCTCGCGTCATTACGCGTCAACCTCAGAATCAAAACTCGGCGGAGGTCTTCTGGCAAACGCCGGCGATGACAGAAGAGAGCGCAGGAGATCTGAGGTCAGAGCCGGATTAAAAATACCAGCGGCTGACTTCTCTCCAGACAGAGATGTTGCCACATCACAGATATGTGCATTTAAGTCACTGCTGCTGCTGCTGCTGCTAAAACTGCTGCTGCTGCTGAAATATCAAAAGTAACTTTATTTATGTGCCTGCTTCACACTTTGACTTTTAACACCTTCCGTTCTGTCCTCAGGTCGGCGTGGGTTTCCTGGCCGCCACCTGCTCCGCGTCTGAACATAAGCATGTAAATCAAACTTTATAGACTTTCACGTCCCAAAAAAACGCCGACTAATGACTTTTAAAGACGTGAAACACTTGGTGATTTGTTGTGTCCAAAGAATCGGAGGCGATAAATCTGATTCTGCGACTAAAGAAGGCAGAGAATGTGAAAACAGTTCAGTCACAGACATAAATCCAGCGGAGAAAGACGATGACAGAGTTTGGTGTAGAGTTGTAGTTCGTCTGTTTATCGCATAAATGTCGCTAACGGTTTGCGGGACCTGCTTCTAATTTAACGGCGCCAACTTTAACGTTGTTTGGATACGAAATGCAGGAGATATGAGTGGCTATGACTCCTCCCACAGTCAGGATTAGGCAAACTGGACTCTAACTGACCTCAGGTGTGGATGGTTGTTTGTCCGTGTGATGGACTGACGTCTGTCCAGAGTTTACCAGCCTATGTCTGTTGGGATGTGAAGGACGGATGGTTTTTAATAGTGCTGTCAGTTTAACACGTTATTAACGGCGTTAACGCAAACCCATTTTAACGGTGTCAATGTTTTATCGTGATATTAACGTTCTTTTTACCCGAGCAAACTTTGTAGTTCTTTTCACATGTTGTTGCAACAACTAGCAACGTTAGAAAAACTACAACACCAGCTAGCTAGAGCGGCAACAAACAACAGGCACGCTGCACACACTTGTTTATGCTAAGGAGTAGTAAATAACATGAAGGCAGATTACTAGACAGATTACTCCATGAAGGTAGATTACTACATGAAGGCTCATTACTACATGAAGGCAGATTACTATATGAAGGCAGATTACTACATGAAAGTAGATTACTACATGAAAGTAGATTACTACATGAAAGTAGATTACTACATGAAGGCAGATTACTACATGAAGGCAGATTACTACATGAAAGTAGATTACTACATGAAGGCAGATTACTACATGAAAGTAGATTACTACATGAAAGTAGATTACATGAAGGCAGATTACTACATGAAATGAAAGTAGATTACTACATGAAGGCTCATTACTACATGAAGGCAGATTACTACATTTCCAACATGAAAGCAAATTACTACATGAATTACTACATGAAGGCAGATTACTACATGAAAGTAGATTACTACATGAAAGTTTACTACATGAAGGCAGATTACTACATGAAAGTAGATTACTACATGAAAGTAGATTACTACATGAAGGCTGATTACTACATGAAGGCAGATTCCAACATGAAAGCAAATTACTACATGAAGGTAGAGATTACTACATGAAGGCAGATTACTACATGAAGGCTCATTACTACATGAAGGCAGATTACTACATGATTACTACATGAAAGTAGATTACTACATGAAGGCAGATTACTACATGAGATTACTACATGAAAGTAGATTACTACATGAAGGCTCATTACTACATGAAGGCAGATTACTATATGAAGGCAGATTACTACATGAAAGTAGATTACTACATGAAAGTAGATTACTACATGAAAGTAGATTACTACATGAAGGCAGATTACTACATGAAGGCAGATGAAAGTAGATTACTACATGAAAGTAGATTACTACATGAAAGTAGATTACTACATGAAGCAGATTACTATGACACATGAAAGTATTATGAAAGTACACATGAAAGTGGAAGGCAGATTACTACATGAAAGTAGATTACTACATGAAGTAGCTACATGAAGGCTCATTACTACATGAAGGCAGATTACTACATGATGAAAGTAGATTACTACATGAAAGTAGATTACTACATGAAAGAGATTACTACATGAAAGTAGATTACTACATGAAGATTACTACATGAAAGTAGATTACTACATGAACATGATTACTACATGAAGGCAGATTACTATATGAAGGCAGATTACTACATGAAAGTAGATTACTACATGAAAGTAGATTACATGAAAGTAGATTACTACATGAAGGCAGATTACTATATGAAAGTAGATTACTACATGAAAGTAGATTACTACATGAAGGCAGATTACTATATGAAGGCAGATTACTACATGAAAGTAGATTACTACATGAAAGTAGATTACTACATGAAAGTAGATTACTACATGAAAGTAGATTACTACATGAAATACTGATGAAATTACTACATGATTACTTAGATTACTACATGAAGGCAGATTACTACATGAAAGTAGATTACTACATGAAGGCAGATACATTGAAGGCAGATTACTACATGAAGGCAGATTACTACATGAAGGCAGTCGTTGGTTGTCTTGGTTTGTTCCCTCAGTGCTCGCTGTTTAAAAATGCAGGAAGGTCTGTGATCGGTCACCTGATCTCCTGGATTATAGTTACATTGCTGCTTTGTCCTGACGAGGACAGGAAAGACACACACACACACACACCCACTGTATTAGACGGTTTCAATTTCCACACCCACACACACACGATGATTATTTTCCACATTTTCCAGTTATCTGGAGACAGATTCAATCTCCTCCATTTAGAGGCCGTCCTTAACTTTGATTGACAGATAAATAGTCATCCACAGAGCCGTGTCTGTTCCGTGTGTGTGTGTGTGACATCGCTCTGTCTCTGGGGAAGTGGACGACTGTACGATCACTGTCACACACACACACAGGAATCTTAACTGAGCAGTTATAAAGGAGCTGCTGATGGAAGATGAAGGGAAAATGATTGAATGGAAGGAACGAAGTGAGGACGAGACAACGGTGAGAATCGCTTCACTCTGGAACCAAATGATTGACAGGAAGCAGAGGAATGTAGAACCAGTATCACTCTGTCCATCCTCTGCTCTGCCCACTTACTTCAGGGAAACCTGAGCCTTTCCCGAGAGGAGGTGAGACAGGGAGGAGAGGAGGTGAGGCAGGGAGGAGGAGAGGTCAGACGCAGGGGAAAAAGACAAAGAAACTTGACCTGAATGAAGGACAAGATCTTCTTATTGTGCTTTATTTATTATTTCCTTTTATTCACTGTTTCTTTTTGTTATTACTGTGTTCAGCTGTGTTTGCCTGGTTGTTGTTGACATCAGTCACTGAAATGAAATACCAGTGACCGTGGTCACGATGGCCGGCGTTCTCTAAATACACCGCTGTTAAATATAAAACCTGCACAGAGACTTTGAGAGACAAACAAATGGTCCATGAGACACGAGTGTCAGAGCGTCCATTAAAAATGTTACATTTAAATCCAAACGACACACTGCGGATTTAATCACAGAGTTTGGTTGCGAGAGAACATAAAATGCCATAAAGTGGCACCTGTGAAGCTAAAGAGCTCACAAATAACTTAAACACAAACATGCACACACACAAAAACACCACCCACTGAAAACCAATTCCTTTAAGTATGATGTATTCAGCTCACTGCGAGGCCAAAATTCCTTGCACATGTAACGACAATTAGGCCTCATTTTGGCCTAAATTGCTTCCTGCAATGATGAGTGGACATAGTTAGCGGCCGCTCTCAACCACTGAGCACAAAGAGACCTAAAGTATCAGTTCCAAGTCCAGAGAGTGATGGAGAAAAATGCTAAATGACCCCCACAAACCATATATATACCACACACCATACACACACACAACTCCATTCCTAACAGCAGTGATAAAATCATTAAGAGTCACAGCGTTAAAAGTCTTTGTGCAGCATTGCAGTGATAAAATCATTAAGAGTCACAGCGTTAAAAGTCTTTGTGCAGCATTGTTCTGAGCGAGCTGACCACACGTGTGAGCGCGCTGGTGGCCACACACACACACACACACACACACAGTGTTTTTCCATCCACATCCTCATCAGAAACCCTCTCACTGTGCACAGTGGGGTTGCACAGAGGTTAATCTGATTAAACACGTTACACTGCAACTTTCATGACGGCGAGGAATCACTTTCCATCGCCTGCGAGACGACAAGCGCAACTCGAGACAGAAGAAATTAACCAGAAAATAGCATCGTTAGCATCGTTAGCGTCACTTAAAATGCTAAATATCACATTCACTCATGCTAGTTCTCTAATGTGATAATGACGCCCCCTGCTGGCCCCTCTGAGATCAAGACAATGATGATTTACACTCACTCAGCATTTTTTGGTTCTTCTCTATGCAGACGATACTTTTCTGTCACAGTAAAGTCTTAAAAAAATTCCTCCATTCATATCATAATATACTGTATACAGGGTTCCCACACATTGGTTCATATCAAATTCAAGGACTTTCCAGGACTGATTCCCTCAAATTCAAGGACAGAACGTGCTGACTCAGCTTAAGACGGAGGAGAACTAGTAAGAGCGTCTCGGTCCATGATGGCGTCCTCTTTTATTGATGTGCAGCAGCTCTGCATCTGGACAAGTGATTGTCCTCAAAGTCCGTCTTTGTCTTTTGTCTTTGGTGAGACAGAGATTTCCCAGACATCACGTCGCCATTTTCTCTCTCTTTTTTATCTTTACTCGCTCATTGTTCTGTACGGAGTCTCACGTCAACAGCGGAGAGAGAGACAGTGGACAGTGAGTCATGATGTCTCCACGTCTGTCCTGCGTCGGCCTCGTCTACGTACATCAAGCAATGCAGGGCGTCAAACAGTAGGTGGCGTTGTCACAAACAAGAAACGTCACTTCTTTACTGCACAACATTCAAGCACTTTCAAGGACCCATGTCTGTTTAGAATGATTTTCAAAAACTTTCAAGGATTTTAAGGACCTATGGGAACCCTGGATACTGTATGTTATGGGTGTTTTTAGTTTTGTACAACATAACCCGACTATTTGGCTTTTACTTCTATTCTTTAAGTGATGTTTGAGAATTATTAACATGAACAGACTCACCGTTAAATAATTCACATACGTCAAACGTCCTGCATTTGATAAGAGTGTTCAGGGAGCTCAGCCACGATCTTTTATTAAATTTAAACTTGGCTAAAACAAACCTCTCTTGCTGATTCATGAAAAAGCACCAGCACAGTATTTGTGGATCGGCAGAGAAACTTCGCTGCTGGAAAACTGCGATTTTTATCAATGTGCACAAACTTCATCGCACATCAGAACAGGTACTTGAGACTTTCAAAGCCTTGAATAGTCATTGAAAGTGCTTGGATTTTGTGCAGTAGAGAAGTGAAGTTGATATTTAGGTAAATGTCTCCCTTGTTTGTGACAACGCCACCTACTGTTTGATGCCCTGCGTTGCTTAGTGTGGGAACCCTGATTATCATCAGTATTTTCACCCTTGGCAGCTGCATTCATCTGTGGTTGTGTCAGTTTTGAGCTGGAGCACGGTGTGTGGGTGTGTGTGTGTGTGTGTGTGTGTGTGTCTGTGTGTGTCCACACTGACCTCTGTCTGCAGTGTACTGGCCCGTTGCTCCTTGGCGCTGAGCGACTCCTTGAGCACCTCGATGTGCTGCTTACAGTCTGAGTTCTGGTTGGTCAGCGTCTCCAGTTTGGTCTGCAGCGCCTGCATCTCCGACTCCTTCCTGTTCAGCTCCTGCTTCAGCTGCTCTATCTGGAAAACCACGCACAAACACACAACACGCTGATGAAAACCGTCATGTCGGGTTCAGTTACAGAAAACAAAACACTCTAAATAAAGAAGGGGAAAAAAGATTTTCTCTTTCTCTCAAGCAAAGTTTGTAAAAGCACACAGTCGTTTTAAAAATGACACATACTTAGAAGAGAAGTTTCTATTCATATTTATGTATATTCTCTTGTTTTAATGTGATTTAAAAACATGTTTGACTTAACATTTGAATCAAGTTCACTCATTTAACTGAAGAGTTGATTTTTAAGTTTGTATTCCATTGTTGGGCAATTTTAGAGCCATAGATGCTAGTTAGCTAGCTATATATACACACATATATGCTAGTTAGCTAGCTATATATACATAGATGCTAGTTAGCTAGCTATATATACATAGATGCTAGTTAGTTAGCGAGCTATGTACATAGATGTTAGTTAGTTAGCGAGCTATATATACATAGATGCTAGTTAGCGAGCTATATATACATAGATGCTAGTTAGCGAGCTATATACACATAGATGCTAGTTAGCTAGCTGCGATAGATAGATAGATAGATAGATAGATAGATAGATAGATAGATAGATAGATAGATAGATAGATAGATAGATAGATAGATAGATAGATAGATAGATAGATAGATAAAATGCCAGATTTAAATGTTGCTAACTGAGTGGAGTCCCAGTCACACAAAGAGCTGAAAACTACATGCAGGCAGACGAAGATAAAATGATGGGAAACAATATTCCACTCGCATACACTCGAGCACAGAGAACCACAGAGGAAATCAAACACACCAACACAGGGAGGTTTCTTGTGTGGGAGATTGGCATCTGTCTACCGGTGCCAAAAATGCACACAGCTGATTGGAAGGGAGATTTCCCTAATTGTGTGAGAGCAGACTTCATTTCATAACCAGGGAATTCTGCCTGGACCAGAGCTCGGCCAATCAGCAGTCACACAAGCAGAGAGGAAGTGAAGACAGCCGAGAAGACGAGGGACAAGAATAATGAGAGGGACACCAGCCAAGAGGTGAGATGCTGAGACGTGACGAGAGAGAGCGAGGAGACGCGTGAGAGGACGGAGTTTTATCACGGGAGAAAACCGTCTTCAAACACATGTTCATATGCTCGTCCAAATGGAATTAAAGAATCAGTTTGACTGATTTTTCAGCTTCTAAAATGTGAATGTTTGCTGGATTCTTTGCTCCATATAACAAATAAAAGTCATTAAAGAACATTTCCAGGTTTGGGAATCAACCAAACAGTTTATCAGTAAATCTAGTAATCAACAGATTAATCACTTAAATAATGGTTAGTTGCAGCCTTAAAAATTGTTGAACTACGACAGTCTGCTTAAGCCCCGCCCCACACTAGAGGATGATTGGTTTCGGTCCTGATCTGGTTCTTCCGACAATCGTGGGTGTCTTCAGATTTGAACAGATTATCCTTTCATGTGAGGGATTAAAAGACAGGATTTCAATGTCATCTGAAACATCAGAGTCTTCCCAATTTCAAGGATTGATATTTACGACTGAAAAGTGATTGAGGGCGTGAGCAGAACCCTGGGAACACAGGATCACCAGGAATCCCAGGAATCCCAGGAACCCCAGGATCACCAGGAACCCCAGGAACCCCAGGATCACCAGGAACCCCAGGA
>NW_025321321.1:0-54919 GCF_019176455.1 Solea senegalensis
AGGCTGCACACTGCTCTACAGTCTTTTTGGCTGTATTGTCTCTTGAAACAAGCACTCTGACTCTAGAACTCTTAATTTGAACCGTTTTCAAGGTGAGTGCAGCCCATATTGTGATGGGGGACATGAGTTCCCGCAGCTTGAAGGTCTTTTTGCCTGTACTGTGATGTAGAAATTCTTAAATAACACATCTCCGCCTGAATAGGGACTTGAACCCTAGACCCTCAGATTAAAAGTCTGATGCTCTACCGACTGAGCTACCCAGGCTTCGGACGGTGCATTTGGTGGTCGCAAAATTCGCCTAGTGAACAAATTCTACAGAAGATAATGAGTGATAGACCGAGGGAGATATATCTTGGTTGATCGTGGAATATCATGATAAGGCTGCACAGTGGTTTACAGTCTTTTGAACCGTTTTCAGGGTGAGTGCAGCACATATTGTGATGGGGGACATGAGTTTCCGCAGCATGATGGGCTCTCTTGAAGGTCTTTTGGCCTGTACTGTGAAGTAGAAATTCTTAAATAACAAATCTCCGCCTGAATAGGGACTTGAACCCTAGTCCCTCAGATTAAAAGTCTGATGCTCTACCAACTGAGCTACCCAGGCTTCGGAAGGTGCATTTGGTGGTCGCAAAATTCACCTAGTGAACAAATTCTACAGAAGATAATGAGTGACAGACCGAGGGAGATATATCTTGGTTGATCGTGGAATATCATGAAAAGGATGCACAGTGGTTTACAGTCTTTTGAACCGTTTTCAAGGTGAGTGCAGCACATATTGTGATGGGGGACATGAGTTCCCGCAGCATGATGGGCTCTCTTGAAGGTCTTTTGGCCTGTACTGTGAAGTAGAATTTCTTAAAAGGCAGAGCAGCGCCTGAATAGGGACTTGAACCCTAGACCCTCAGATTAAAAGTCTGATGCTCTACCGACTGAGCTACCCAGGCTTCGGAAGGTGCTTTTGGTGGCCGCAAAATTCGCCTAGTGAACAAATTCTACAGAAGATAATGAGTGATAGACCGAGGGAGATATATCTTGGTTGATCGTGGAATATCATGATAAGGCTGCACAGTGGTTTACAGTCTTTTGACCCGTTTTCAAGGTGAGTGCAGCACATATTGTGATGGGGGACATGAGTTCCCGCAGCTTGAAGGTCTTTTTGCCTGTACTGTGAAGTAGAAATTGTTAAATAACACATCACCGCCTGAATAGGGACTTGAACCCTAGACCCTCAGATTAAAAGTCTGATGCTCTACCGACTGAGCTACCCAGGCTTCGGAAGGTGCATTTGGTGGTCGCAAAATTCGCCTAGTGAACAAATTCTACAGAAGATAATGAGTGATAGACCGAGGGAGATATATCTTGGTTGATCGTGGAATATCATGATAAGGCTGCACACTGGATAAGGCTGCACACTGGTCTACAGTCTTTTTGGCTGTATTGTCTCTTGAAACAAGCACTCTGACTCTTGAAATCTTAATTTGAAAAATTTTCAAGATGAGTGCAGCACATATTGTGATGGGGACATGAGTTCCCGCAGCATGATGGGCTCTCTTGAAGGTCTTTTGGCCTGTACTGTGAAGTAGAATTTCTTAAAAAGCACAGCAGCGCCTGGATAGGGACTTCAACCCTAGACCCTCAGATTAAAAGTCTGATGCTCTACCGACTGAGCTACCCAGGCTTCGGGAGGTGCTTTTGGTGGCCGCAAAATTCGCCTAGTGAACAAATTCTACAGAAGATAATGAGTGACAGACCGAGGGAGATATATCTCGGTTGATCGTGGAATATCATGAAAAGGATGCACACTGGTTTACAGTCTTTTTGGCTGTCAAAGTGCTTTGAAACAAGCACTTTGACTTAATTTGAACCGTTTTCAAGATGAGTGCAGCACATATTGTGATGGGGGACATGAGTTCCCGCAGCTTGAAGGTCTTTTTGCCTGTACTGTGATGTAGAAATTCTTAAATAACACATCACCGGCCGGATAGGGACTTGAACCCTAGACCCTCACATTAAAAGTCTGATGCTCTACTGACTGAGCTACCCAGGCTTCGGAAGGTGCATTTGGTGGTCGCAAAATTCGCCTAGTGAACAAATTCTACAGAAGATAATGAGTGATAGACCGAGGGAGATATATCTTGGTTGATCGTGGAATATCATGATAAGGCTGCACACTGGTCTACAGTCTTTTTGGCTGTATTGTCTCTTGAAACAAGCACTCTGACTCTCGAAATCTTAATTTGAAAAATTTTCAAGATGAGTGCAGCACATATTGTGATGGGGACATGAGTTCCCGCAGCATGATGGGCTCTCTTGAAGGTCTTTTGGCCTGTACTGTGAAGTAGAAATTCTTAAATAACAAATCTCCGCCTGAATAGGGACTTGAACCCTAGACCCTCAGATTAAAAGTCTGATGCTCTACCGACTGAGCTACCCAGGCTTCGGAAGGTGCAGAAGATAATGAGTGACAGACCGAGGGAGATATATCTTGGTTGATCGTGGAATATCATGATAAGGCTGCACACTGCTCTACAGTCTTTTTGGCTGTATTGTCTCTTGAAACAAGCACTCTGACTCTAGAACTCTTAATTTGAACCGTTTTCGAGGTGAGTGCAGCCCATATTGTGATGGGGGACATGAGTTCCCGCAGCTTGAGGTGCTGTGATGTTGGCTTCGGACTCTAGAACTCTTAATTTTAACCGTTTTCAAGGTGAGTGCAGCCCATATTGTGATGGGGGACATGAGTTCCCGCAGCATGATGGGCTCTCTTGAAGGTCTTTTGGCCTGTACTGTGAAGTAGAAATTCTTAAATAACAAATCTCCGCCTGAATAGGGACTTGAACCCTAGACCCTCAGATTAAAAGTCTGATGCTCTACCGACTGAGCTACCCAGGCTTCGGAAGGTGCTTTTGGTGGTCGCAAAATTCACCTAGTGAACAGATTCTACAGATGATAATGAGTGACAGACCGAGGGAGATATATCTTGGTTGATCGTGGAATATCATGAAAAGGATGCACACTGGTCTACAGTCTTTTTGGCTGTATTGTCTCTTGAAACAAGCACTCTGACTCTAGAACTCTTAATTTTAACCGTTTTCAAGGTGAGTGCAGCACATATTGTGATGGGGGACATGAGTTCCCGCAGCATGATGGGCTCTCTTGAAGGTCTTTTGGCCTGTACTGTGAAGTAGAAATTCTTAAATAACACATCTCCGCCTGAATAGGGACTTGAACCCTAGACCCTCAGATTAAAAGTCTGATGCTCTACCGACTGAGCTACCCAGGCTTCGGAAGGTGCTTTTGGTGGTCGCAAAATTCACCTAGTGAACAAATTCTACAGAAGATAATGAGTGACAGACCGAGGGAGATATATCTTGGTTGATCGTGGAATATCATGAAAAGGATGCACACTGGTCTACAGTCTTTTTGGCTGTATTGTCTCTTGAAACAAGCACTCTGACTCTAGAACTCTTAATTTTAACCGTTTTCAAGGTGAGTGCAGCCCATATTGTGATGGGGGACATGAGTTCCCGCAGCATGATGGGCTCTCTTGAAGGTCTTTTGGCCTGTACTGTGAAGTAGAAATTCTTAAATAACAAATCTCCGCCTGAATAGGGACTTGAACCCTAGACCCTCAGATTAAAAGTCTGATGCTCTACCGACTGAGCTACCCAGGCTTCGGAAGGTGCTTTTGGTGGTCGCAAAATTCACCTAGTGAACAGATTCTACAGATGATAATGAGTGACAGACCGAGGGAGATATATCTTGGTTGATCGTGGAATATCATGAAAAGGATGCACACTGGTCTACAGTCTTTTTGGCTGTATTGTCTCTTGAAACAAGCACTCTGACTCTAGAACTCTTAATTTTAACCGTTTTCAAGGTGAGTGCAGCACATATTGTGATGGGGGACATGAGTTCCCGCAGCATGATGGGCTCTCTTGAAGGTCTTTTGGCCTGTACTGTGAAGTAGAAATTCTTAAAGAACACATCTCCGCCTGAATAAGGACTTGAACCCTAGACCCTCAGATTAAAAGTCTGACGCTCTACCGACTGAGCTACCCAGGCTTCGGAAGGTGCATTTGGTGGTCGCAAAATTCACCTAGTGAACAAATTCTACAGAAGATAATGAGTGACAGACCGAGGGAGATATATCTTGGTTGATCGTGGAATATCATGATAAGGCTGCACACTGCTCTACAGTCTTTTTGGCTGTATTGTCTCTTGAAACAAGCACTCTGACTCTAGAACTCTTAATTTGAACCGTTTTCAAGGTGAGTGCAGCCCATATTGTGATGGGGGACATGAGTTCCCGCAGCTTGAAGGTCTTTTTGCCTGTACTGTGATGTAGAAATTCTTAAATAACACATCTCCGCCTGAATAGGGACTTGAACCCTAGACCCTCAGATTAAAAGTCTGATGCTCTACCGACTGAGCTACCCAGGCTTCGGAAGGTGCATTTGGTGGTCGCAAAATTCGCCTAGTGAACAAATTCTACAGAAGATAATGAGTGATAGACCGAGGGAGATATATCTTGGTTGATCGTGGAATATCATGATAAGGCTGCACAGTGGTTTACAGTCTTTTGAACCGTTTTCAGGGTGAGTGCAGCACATATTGTGATGGGGGACATGAGTTTCCGCAGCATGATGGGCTCTCTTGAAGGTCTTTTGGCCTGTACTGTGAAGTAGAAATTCTTAAATAACAAATCTCCGCCTGAATAGGGACTTGAACCCTAGTCCCTCAGATTAAAAGTCTGATGCTCTACCAACTGAGCTACCCAGGCTTCGGAAGGTGCATTTGGTGGTCGCAAAATTCACCTAGTGAACAAATTCTACAGAAGATAATGAGTGACAGACCGAGGGAGATATATCTTGGTTGATCGTGGAATATCATGAAAAGGATGCACAGTGGTTTACAGTCTTTTGAACCGTTTTCAAGGTGAGTGCAGCACATATTGTGATGGGGGACATGAGTTCCCGCAGCATGATGGGCTCTCTTGAAGGTCTTTTGGCCTGTACTGTGAAGTAGAATTTCTTAAAAGGCAGAACAGCGCCTGAATAGGGACTTGAACCCTAGACCCTCATATTAAAAGTCTGATGCTCTACCGACTGAGCTACCCAGGCTTCAGCAAATGCTCTTGGTGACCGCACAATTGGCCTAGTGAACAAATTCTATAGAAGATAATGAGCGACAGACCGAGGGAGATATATCTTGGTTGATCGTGGAATATCATGATAAGGCTGCACAGTGGTTTACAGTCTTTTGAACCGTTTTCAAGGTGAGTGCAGCACATATTGTGATGGGGGACATGAGTTCCCGCAGCATGATGGGCTCTTTTGAAGGTCTTTTGGCCTGTACTGTGAAGTAGAAATTCTTAAATAACACATCTCCGCCTGAATAGGGACTTGAACCCTAGACCCTCAGATTAAAAGTCTGATGCTCTACCGACTGAGCTACCCAGGCTTCGGAAGGTGCTTTTGGTGGCCGCAAAATTCGCCTAGTGAACAAATTCTACAGAAGATAATGAGTGATAGACCGAGGGAGATATATCTTGGTTGATCGTGGAATATCATGATAAGGCTGCACACTGGTCTACAGTCTTTTTGGCTGTATTGTCTCTTGAAACAAGCACTCTGACTCTCGAAATCTTAATTTGAAAAATTTTCAAGATGAGTGCAGCACATATTGTGATGGGGACATGAGTTCCCGCAGCATGATGGGCTCTCTTGAAGGTCTTTTGGCCTGTACTGTGAAGTAGAATTTCTTAAAAAGCACAGCAGCGCCTGGATAGGGACTTGAACCCTAGACCCTCAGATTAAAAGTCTGATGCTCTACCGACTGAGCTACCCAGGCTTCGGGAGGTGCTTTTGGTGGCCGCAAAATTCGCCTAGTGAACAAATTCTACAGAAGATAATGAGTGACAGACCGAGGGAGATATATCTCGGTTGATCGTGGAATATCATGAAAAGGATGCACACTGGTTTACAGTCTTTTTGGCTGTCAAAGTGCTTTGAAACAAGCACTTTGACTTAATTTGAACCGTTTTCAAGATGAGTGCAGCACATATTGTGATGGGGGACATGAGTTCCCGCAGCTTGAAGGTCTTTTTGCCTGTACTGTGATGTAGAAATTCTTAAATAACACATCACCGCCTGAATAGGGACTTGAACCCTAGACCCTCACATTAAAAGTCTGATGCTCTACTGACTGAGCTACCCAGGCTTCGGAAGGTGCATTTGGTGGTCGCAAAATTCGCCTAGTGAACAAATTCTACAGAAGATAATGAGTGATAGACCGAGGGAGATATATCTTGGTTGATCGTGGAATATCATGATAAGGCTGCACACTGGTCTACAGTCTTTTTGGCTGTATTGTCTCTTGAAACAAGCACTCTGACTCTCGAAATCTTAATTTGAAAAATTTTCAAGATGAGTGCAGCACATATTGTGATGGGGACATGAGTTCCCGCAGCATGATGGGCTCTCTTGAAGGTCTTTTGGCCTGTACTGTGAAGTAGAATTTCTTAAAAAGCACAGCAGCGCCTGGATAGGGACTTGAACCCTAGACCCTCAGATTAAAAGTCTGATGCTCTACCGACTGAGCTACCCAGGCTTCGGGAAGTGCTTTTGGTGGCCGCAAAATTCGCCTAGTGAACAAATTCTACAGAAGATAATGAGTGACAGACCGAGGGAGATATATCTCGGTTGATCGTGGAATATCATGAAAAGGATGCACACTGGTTTACAGTCTTTTTGGCTGTCAAAGTGCTTTGAAACAAGCACTTTGACTTAATTTGAACCGTTTTCAAGATGAGTGCAGCACATATTGTGATGGGGGACATGAGTTCCCGCAGCTTGAAGGTCTTTTTGCCTGTACTGTGATGTAGAAATTCTTAAATAACACATCACCGGCCGGATAGGGACTTGAACCCTAGACCCTCACATTAAAAGTCTGATGCTCTACTGACTGAGCTACCCAGGCTTCGGAAGGTGCATTTGGTGGTCGCAAAATTCGCCTAGTGAACAAATTCTACAGAAGATAATGAGTGATAGACCGAGGGAGATATATCTTGGTTGATCGTGGAATATCATGATAAGGCTGCACACTGGTCTACAGTCTTTTTGGCTGTATTGTCTCTTGAAACAAGCACTCTGACTCTCGAAATCTTAATTTGAAAAATTTTCAAGATGAGTGCAGCCCATATTGTGATGGGGGACATGAGTTCCCGCAGCATGATGGGCTCTCTTGAAGGTCTTTTGGCCTGTACTGTGAAGTAGAAATTCTTAAATAACACATCTCCGCCTGAATAAGGACTTGAACCCTAGACCCTCAGATTAAAAGTCTGACGCTCTACCGACTGAACTACCCAGGCTTCGGAAGGTGCATTTGGTGGTCGCAAAATTCACCTAGTGAACAAATTCTACAGAAGATAATGAGTGACAGACCGAGGGAGATATATCTTGGTTGATCGTGGAATATCATGATAAGGCTGCACACTGCTCTACAGTCTTTTTGGCTGTATTGTCTCTTGAAACAAGCACTCTGACTCTAGAACTCTTAATTTGAACCGTTTTCAAGGTGAGTGCAGCCCATATTGTGATGGGGGACATGAGTTCCCGCAGCATGATTGGCTCTCTTGAAGGTCTTTTGGCCTGTACTGTGAAGTAGAATTTCTTAAAAGGCAGAGCAGCGCCTGAATAGGGACTTGAACCCTAGACCCTCAGATTAAAAGTCTGATGCTCTACCGACTGAGCTACCCAGGCTTCGGAAAGGGCTCTTGGTGACCGCACAATTGGCCTAGTGAACAAATTCTACAGAAGATAATGAGTGACAGACCGAGGGAGATATATCTTGGTTGATCGTGGAATATCATGATAAGGCTGCACACTGCTCTACAGTCTTTTTGGCTGTATTGTCTCTTGAAACAAGCACTCTGACTCTAGAACTCTTAATTTGAACCGTTTTCAAGGTGAGTGCAGCCCATATTGTGATGGGGGACATGAGTTCCCGCAGCTTGAAGGTCTTTTTGCCTGTACTGTGATGTAGAAATTCTTAAATAACACATCTCCGCCTGAATAGGGACTTGAACCCTAGACCCTCAGATTAAAAGTCTGATGCTCTACTGACTGAGCTACCCAGGCTTCGGAAGGTGCATTTGGTGGTCGCAAAATTCGCCTAGTGAACAAATTCTACAGAAGATAATGAGTGATAGACCGAGGGAGATATATCTTGGTTGATCGTGGAATATCATGATAAGGCTGCACAGTGGTTTACAGTCTTTTGAACCGTTTTCAGGGTGAGTGCAGCACATATTGTGATGGGGGACATGAGTTTCCGCAGCATGATGGGCTCTCTTGAAGGTCTTTTGGCCTGTACTGTGAAGTAGAAATTCTTAAATAACACATCTCCGCCTGAATAGGGACTTGAACCCTAGACCCTCAGATTAAAAGTCTGATGCTCTACCGACTGAGCTACCCAGGCTTCGGAAGGTGCATTTGGTGGTCGCAAAATTCGCCTAGTGAACAAATTCTACAGAAGATAATGAGTGATAGACCGAGGGAGATATATCTTGGTTGATCGTGGAATATCATGATAAGGCTGCACAGTGGTTTACAGTCTTTTGAACCGTTTTCAGGGTGAGTGCAGCACATATTGTGATGGGGGACATGAGTTCCCGCAGCTTGAAGGTCTTTTTGCCTGTACTGTGATGTAGAAATTCTTAAATAACACATCACCGCCTGAATAGGGACTTGAACCCTAGACCCTCAGATTAAAAGTCTGATGCTCTACCGACTGAGCTACCCAGGCTTCGGAAGGTGCATTTGGTGGTCGCAAAATTCGCCTAGTCAACAAATTCTACAGAAGATAATAAGTGACAGACCATGGGAGATATATCTTGGTTGATTGTGGAATATCATGGAAAGGATGCACACTGGTCGACAGTCTTTTTGGCTGTCAAAGTGCTTTGAAAGAAGCATTGTGACTTAATTTGAACCGTTTTCAAGGTGAGTGCAGCACATATTGTGATGGGGGACATGAGTTCCCGCAGCTTGAAGGTCTTTTGGCCTGTACTGTGAAGTAGAAATTCTTAAAGAGCGCCTGAATAGGGACTTGAACCCTAGACCCTCAGATTAAAAGTCTGATGTTCTACCGACTGAGCTACCCAGGTTTCGGAAGGTTCATCTGGTGGCCGCAAAATTCGCCTAGTGAACAAATTCTACAGAAGATAATAAGTGACAGACCGTGGGAGATATATCTTGGTTGATTGTGGAATATCATGAAAAGGATGCACACTGGTCTACAGTCTTTTTGGCTGTCAAAGTGCTTTGAAACAAGCACTTTGACTTAATTTGAACCGTTTTCAAGGTGAGTGCAGCACATATTGTGATGGGGGACATGAGTTCCCGCAGCTTGAAGGTCTTTTTGCCTGTACTGTGATGTAGAAATTCTTAAATAACACATCACCGCCTGAATAGGGACCTGAACCCTAGACCCTCAGATAAAAAGTCTGATGCTCTACCGACTGAGCTACCCAGGCTTCTGAAGGTGCTTTTGGTGGCCGCAAAATTTGCCTGGTGAACAAATTCTACGGATCGAGGGAGTTGTGGTTGATCGTGGAATATCTTGAAAAGGATGCACACTGGTCTACAGTCTTTTGAACCGTTTTCAGGGTGAGTGCAGCACATATTGTGATGGGGGACATGAGTTTCCGCAGCATGATGGGCTCTCTTGAAGGTCTTTTGGCCTGTACTGTGAAGTAGAAATTCTTAAATAACAAATGTCCGCCTGAATAGGGACTTGAACCCTAGACCCTCAGATTAAAAGTCTGATGCTCTACCGACTGAGCTACCCAGGCTTCGGAAGGTGCTTTTGGTGGTCGCAAAATTTACCTAGTGAACAAATTCTACAGAAGATAATGAGTGACAGACCGAGGGAGATATATCTTGGTTGATCGTGGAATATCATGAAAAGGATGCACACTGGTCTACAGTCTTTTTGGCTGTATTGTCTCTTGAAACAAGCACTCTGACTCTAGAACTCTTAATTTTAACCGTTTTCAAGGTGAGTGCAGCCCATATTGTGATGGGGGACATGAGTTCCCGCAGCATGATGGGCTCTCTTGAAGGTCTTTTGGCCTGTACTGTGAAGTAGAAATTCTTAAATAACACATCTCCGCCTGAATAGGGACTTGAACCCTAGACCCTCTGATTAAATGTCTGATGCTCTACCGACTGAGCTACCCAGGCTTCGGAAGGTGCATTTGGTGGTCGCAAAATTCGCCTAGTGAACAAATTCTACAGAAGATAATGAGTGATAGACCGAGGGAGATATATCTTGGTTGATCGTGGAATATCATGATAAGGCTGCATAGTGGTTTACAGTCTTTTGAACCGTTTTCAGGGTGAGTGCAGCACATATTGTGATGGGGGACATGAGTTCCCGCAGCTTGAAGGTCTTTTTGCCTGTACTGTGATGTAGAAATTCTTAAATAACACATCACCGCCTGAATAGGGACTTGAACCCTAGACCCTCAGATTAAAAGTCTGATGCTCTACCGACTGAGCTACCCAGGCTTCGGAAGGTGCATTTGGTGGTCGCAAAATTCGCCTAGTCAACAAATTCTACAGAAGATAATAAGTGACAGACCGTGGGAGATATATCTTGGTTGATTGTGGAATATCATGGAAAGGATGCACACTGGTCTACAGTCTTTTTGGCTGTATTGTCTCTTGAAACAAGCACTCTGACTCTGGAACTCTTAATTTGAACCGTTTTCAAGGTGAGTGCAGCCCATATTGTGATGGGGGACATGAGTTTCCGCAGCATGATGGGCTCTCTTGAAGGTCTTTTGGCCTGTACTGTGAAGTAGAAATTTTTAAATAACAAATCTCCGCCTGAATAGGGACTTGAACCCTAGACCCTCAGATTAAAAGTCTGATGCTCTACCGACTGAGCTACCCAGGCTTTGGAAGGTGCTTTTGGTGGTCGCAAAATTCACCTAGTGAACAAATTCTACAGAAGATAATGAGTGACAGACCGAGGGAGATATATCTTGGTTGATCGTGGAATATCATGAAAAGGATGCACACTGGTCTACAGTCTTTTTGGCTGTATTGTCTCTTGAAACAAGCACTCTGACTCTAGAACTCTTAATTTTAACCGTTTTCAAGGTGAGTGCAGCCCATATTGTGATGGGGGACATGAGTTCCCGCAGCATGATGGGCTCTCTTGAAGGTCTTTTGGCCTGTACTGTGAAGTAGAAATTCTTAAATAACAAATCTCCGCCTGAATAGGGACTTGAACCCTAGACCCTCAGATTAAAAGTCTGATGCTCTACCGACTGAGCTACCCAGGCTTCGGAAGGTGCATTTGGTGGTCGCAAAATTCGCCTAGTCAACAAATTCTACAGAAGATAATGAGTGATAGACCGAGGGAGATATATCTTGGTTGATCGTGGAATATCATGATAAGGCTGCACAGTGGTTTACAGTCTTTTGAACCGTTTTCAGGGTGAGTGCAGCACATATTGTGATGGGGGACATGAGTTCCCGCAGCTTGAAGGTCTTTTTGCCTGTACTGTGATGTAGAAATTCTTAAATAACACATCACCGCCTGAATAGGGACTTGAACCCTAGACCCTCAGATTAAAAGTCTGATGCTCTACCGACTGAGCTACCCAGGCTTCGGAAGGTGCATTTGGTGGTCGCAAAATTCGCCTAGTCAACAAATTCTACAGAAGATAATAAGTGACAGACTGTGGGAGATATATCTTGGTTGATTGTGGAATATCATGGAAAGGATGCACACTGGTCTACAGTCTTTTTGGCTGTCAAAGTGCTTTGAAAGAAGCAATGTGACTTAATTTGAACCGTTTTCAAGGTGAGTGCAGCACATATTGTGATGGGGGACATGAGTTCCCGCAGCTTGAAGGTCTTTTTGCCTGTACTGTGATGTAGAAATTCTTAAATAACACATCACCGCCTGAGTAGGGAATTGAACCCTAGACCCTCAGATTAAAAGTCTGATGCTCTACCGACTGAGCTACCCAGGCTTCGGAAGGTGCTTTTGGTGGCCGCAAAATTTGCCTGGTGAACAAATTCTACAGATCGAGGGAGTTGTGGTTGATCGTGGAATATCTTGAAAAGGATGCACACTGGTCTACAGTCTTTTTGGCTGTCTTTTCTCTTGAAATAAGCACTCTGACTCCAGAACTCTTAATTTGAACAGTTTTCAAGGTGAGTGCAGCACATATTGTGATGGGGGACATGAGTTCCCGCAGCATGATGGGCTCTCGAAGGTCTTTTGGCCTGTACTGTGAAGTAGAATTTCTTAAGAAGCACAGCAGCGCCTGAATAGGGACTTGAACCCTAGACCCTCAGATTAAAAGTCTGATGCTCTACCGACTGAGCTACCCAGGATTCGGAAGGTGCATTTGGTGGTCGCAAAATTCACCTAGTGAACAGATTCTACAGATGATAATGAGTGACAGACCGAGGGAGATATATCTTGGTTGATCGTGGAATATCATGAAAAGGATGCACACTGGTCTACAGTCTTTTTGGCTGTATTGTCTCTTGAAACAAGCACTCTGACTCTGGAACTCTTAATTTGAACCGTTTTCAAGGTGAGTGCAGCCCATATTGTGATGGGGGACATGAGTTTCCGCAGCATGATGGGCTCTCTTGAAGGTCTTTTGGCCTGTACTGTGAAGTAGAAATTTTTAAATAACAAATCTCCGCCTGAATAGGGACTTGAACCCTAGACCCTCAGATTAAAAGTCTGATGCTCTACCGACTGAGCTACCCAGGCTTCGGAAGGTGCTTTTGGTGGCCGCAAAATTCGCCTAGTGAACAAATTCTACAGAAGATAATGAGTGACAGACCGTGGGAGATATATCTTGGTTGATCGTGGAATATCATGAAAAGGATGCACACTGGTCTACAGTCTTTTTGGCTGTATTGTCTCTTGAAACAAGCACTCTGACTCTAGAACTCTTAATTTTAACCGTTTTCAAGGTGAGTGCAGCCCATATTGTGATGGGGGACATGAGTTCCCGCAGCATGATGGGCTCTCTTGAAGGTCTTTTGGCCTGTACTGTGAAGTAGAAATTCTTAAATAAAACACATCTCCGCCTGAATAGGGACTTGAACCCTAGACCCTCAGATTAAAAGTCTGATGCTCTACCGACTGAGCTACCCAGGCTTCGGAAGGTGCTTTTGGTGGTCGCAAAATTCGCCTAGTCAACAAATTCTACAGAAGATAATGAGTGATAGACCGAGGGAGATATATCTTGGTTGATCGTGGAATATCATGATAAGGCTGCACAGTGGTTTACAGTCTTTTGAACCGTTTTCAGGGTGAGTGCAGCACATATTGTGATGGGGGACATGAGTTCCCGCAGCTTGAAGGTCTTTTTGCCAGAAGATAATAAGTGACAGACTGTGGGAGATATATCTTGGTTGATTGTGGAATATCATGGAAAGGATGCACACTGGTCTACAGTCTTTTTGGCTGTCAAAGTGCTTTGAAAGAAGCAATGTGACTTAATTTGAACCGTTTTCAAGGTGAGTGCAGCACATATTGTGATGGGGGACATGAGTTCCCGCAGCTTGAAGGTCTTTTTGCCTGTACTGTGATGTAGAAATTCTTAAATAACACATCACCGCCTGAGTAGGGAATTGAACCCTAGACCCTCAGATTAAAAGTCTGATGCTCTACCGACTGAGCTACCCAGGCTTCGGAAGGTGCTTTTGGTGGCCGCAAAATTTGCCTGGTGAACAAATTCTACAGATCGAGGGAGTTGTGGTTGATCGTGGAATATCTTGAAAAGGATGCACACTGGTCTACAGTCTTTTTGGCTGTCTTTTCTCTTGAAATAAGCACTCTGACTCCAGAACTCTTAATTTGAACAGTTTTCAAGGTGAGTGCAGCACATATTGTGATGGGGGACATGAGTTCCCGCAGCATGATGGGCTCTCGAAGGTCTTTTGGCCTGTACTGTGAAGTAGAATTTCTTAAGAAGCACAGCAGCGCCTGAATAGGGACTTGAACCCTAGACCCTCAGATTAAAAGTCTGATGCTCTACCGACTGAGCTACCCAGGATTCGGAAGGTGCATTTGGTGGTCGCAAAATTCACCTAGTGAACAAATTCTACAGAAGATAATGAGTGACAGAACGAGGGAGATATATCTTGGTTGATTGTGGAATATCATGATAAGGCTGCACACTGGTCTACAGTCTTTTCTTTTGAAACAAGCACATGGCAGGCAAAATTTGCCTGGTGAACAAATTCTACAGATCGAGGGAGTTGTGGTTGATCTTGGAATATCTTGAAAAGGATGCACACTGGTCTACAGTCTTTTCTTTTGAAACAAGCACATGAGCTTCAGAGGTTAAGTAATGTACCTGGTGCTTCCCACTCTCTATGATGTTGAATTTCTTAAAGATCACAGCTCAAGAGAGCATGATGGGCTCTCTTGAAGGTCTTTTGGCCTGTACTGTGTAATAGAATTTCTTAAAAAGCACAGCAGCGCCTGAATAGGGACTTGAACCCTAGACCCTCAGATTAAAAGTTTGATGCTCTACCAACTGAGCTACCCAGGATTCAGAAAGTGCTCTTGGTGACCGCAAAATTGGCCTAGTGAACAAATTCTACAGAAGATAATGAGTGACAGAGGGAGATATATCTTGGTTGATCGTGGAATATCATGAAAAGGATGCACACTGGTCTACAGTCTTTTTGGCTGTCTTGTCTCTTGAAACAAGCACTCTGACTCTAGAACTCTTAATTTGAACCGTTTTCAAGGTGAGTGCAGCACATATTGTGATGGGGGACATGAGTTCCCGCAGCATGATGGGCTCTCTTGAAGGTCTTTTGGCCTGTACTGTGAAGTAGAATTTCTTAAAGAGCACAGCAGCGCCTGAATAGGGACTTGAACCCTAGACCCTCAGATTAAAAGTGTGATGCTCTACCGACTGAGCTACCCAGGCTTCTGAAGGTACCTTTGGTGGCCGCAAGATTGGCCTAGTGAACAAATTCTACAGAAGATAATGAGTGACAGACCGAGGGAGATATATCTTGGTTGATCGTGGAATATCATGAAAAGGATGCACACTGGTTTACAGTCTTTTCTTTTGAAACAAGCACATGAGCTTCAGAGGTTAAGTAATGTACCTGGTGCTTCCCACTCTCTATGATGTTGAATTTCTTAAAGATCACAGCTCAACCTGAAAGGCACTTGAACCAGACTCATCTCCATCAGCCAGTGAACAAAATAGTCAGTGCCTTGGATTTGTACAAAAACATACTAGATTTGACAGTTCCAGGATTAAAGCTGTTTCTCTGTGCTCTGAGCTGAATGCATACTTGCTTGAGGTGCTGATCACTTGAATACAGAGCATCACTTAGGCCAGCTCTGAGAGGGTTTGAGAGGTGAGGGTATGTGGTTCAGTGATCCCTCCAGAAAACAAGCTTGTATTATTGAGGGCAATACTCAGCCTGTTGATGTTAATGATCATGTGAAAAATCACTCCATTTAGAGGAAACACTGTGTGATCCATCCTCTCCATGGCCTCTGTATGTCAGACAAGACAAAGTGCAGGTCATTTGTTGTGACTGTGGGGTGATAGAGTTAACTGGGTTGTGTGTCTACTGTCCTGTGCCATGGCAACCGTAGCTGCAAATATTTTCTTTTCTTTGATTATTGTTATTGTTTTTTCTATACATATGGAAATGCTACAACCATTTTAGGCTTTTTATCAGCACTGATCCATGTCACACCGCTCTGGGAGAAAAGCTGGTCTCTGCATCATAACATCATTTTTGCTCATTGTTGTTTTTCAGTCCTTTCACTGCCAATCACTGAGAGGATAATTCTAAGATGACGCTTTAAACGACACATTTGCTATTACACAGTCAGAGTCATGCACACAGCTCTATATGCAAGTACCTCATACAGTATAGTCCTCCATCAAAAAAACTGAACTACCATTTCAAGCCCTTTTCCACCATGGTCCTAACTTCTGTCAATGTGCACTTTGAGAAGTTCATGCATCACATGTCACACTTATTTCTTAGTGAAACAAATGCTGTTGCTAATTTTGTGCACCTTTTTGTTTTTTGCACTTTGAGACGACCATTACGCCTGCAATGATACACCTCACCAACTAGTTTTGTATCACAAAAACACACCTTTCCTAATTCAACACACTTTACCCAATGGTTTTATTGTTCCCACTTCTTTATATTGATTGTTTATTGAATTGAATTTTAAATATATGACCGGTTTTTAGTTAGTATTAAATGTCCCCAGTGTCTTGAAAGGCAAATGAAAATGTACTACAGTCTGCACTGTGGCATTGCCCTGTAACTGGAAACTTTCAGTGGAAACATGGCTGCCACAGGTCACAACAGACTTTTTTAGCCAGTTAACAAAATACTCTAAATAAATCATTGTATAGCGGAAGTATGATGATCTTCTGTTATAAATGTGGTTGTGTGAGGGGAAAGTACTCACACAAACGATTAAATCTGGCTTCGTAGATTGGCTCTGCCAGCAGCTGCAACACGGCAGCAATCACTACAATGTAATCCTATGGGGCAACTGCAACACACTCACTCACACACACACACACGCACACACCACTACATCATAGCTCAGAGCAGTTGTTGATCCACTGCTACCTCCAACAGTCAGTTCAAATATGTTTTTATTATAAGTGCTTTGTTCAGATTTAACTCAGTTACACAAAATCACTAAAATAAGACCTGCCCTTTGTCATTATAACAGTAACCATGTGTTTCATTGGTATCTATTTGTATGGCTTTGTCTATCTGTGTTTTTAAATTATTGACTGCTGTAAAGGAAATTGACCCTCAGGGACTTCAAATGTTCACCTCCTCACAAGCTAAAAACACATATTACCTTGGTGCAGGAGAGTGAGCTTTTTACAAAAGAAACAACAGAAATAGTATGCAAGTGTGCATCAAAGCTGTGAGTACAGTCTGTTTTTCCTGGTGACCTTGCTGGCAGCCATGTTTTCTCTGAGCGGGAGCCTGGGGTCTGGCTGCAGGTGTCTGCTCCTCACACATCCCCACTTTGAAATACCAGAACGATCCCTTTAATACAGTAAAGTTCAGCTGAAATATTCATGATGTCATTATCACACAAGGACAAACAGAGAAAACATTTCCTGTTCCTGTTCAATCCCCAGTTTTCAGCCATCATGTTGGGATGTCCTCAGCTCCCACCTTCGTCAGGAACACAGCACTCAGTGCTCTGCTCTGTGAATAATGAGAAAATGAAGGCAACACTGAAAGTAGAAGGCTCCCCTGTGAGCTACAATGTTGCTGAAAATTCACTCAGCATTCAATTAATTTAAGAAATGTGAGCAGCTGTTCACGCCCTCTTTTGAGCTTCATTTTAAACCTGCACCAGCATTGATGCCTCACAGCAAGACGGTCACCTGTTTGGATCGTGGTTCGACTGAGGGCCGTCTGTGGGTTAGGGTGTTAGGGTGTGTGTGCGTGGGTTTTCTCTGGGTACGAGTTATTTCTGTGTGTTTGTTTACAGTCATTATGCATCATAAATACATCTTTACTGAACTTACTATATTGTTCAGTTTCGAAATGAATACTTTAATTCTGTGAAATATCTTCACAAATATCGTTATTGCAATATCATGATGAAAGATGATGATTTTGAGCTCATATCATTCACGCATACTGGACTGTAACTTAACTCTAAATTAACCATAGACATAATTGTGAGAGTGAATTGTTGACCCTGAGCTGGACAGGGTGTGACTCCGCCTTGTGCCCTATGTCAGCTGGGGTTTGCTTCAGCTCCCCGTGTACCTCATGTGGAGGATAAAGTGGTAGAAAATCGATAGATAGATTTGAGATGACAAGACACAAACCATTATTTTAGGACACAATGCCCCAGACTGTCCCTCTGGTCCCCTTGGTCCATCTTTTCCTAACATCCAGTCATCTGTTAAAAACCTTGGTGTGACCTCCAATAATGCTTTCAAGTTTCACGAAGAATTGAATTCTGTGATTAGGCAAAGTTTGTAACAACTTAGAGTCAAAGGCTACATCCCCCCCTTGAGGTCTGGAGAGGGTAATGCATGTTTTGAATCACCTCACAGCTGGATTACTGCAACTCCCTTTTCTTTGGCATTGACAAATCATGAAAGTATTGTTTGCAACTCGTGCAGAACGCTGCAGCACGCTCGCTTTCTGACTGGGAAGCACAAACGTCATCACTATGTCAGTTGACTTTAGCACAACCAGTGTTGTTTTTGGCAGCCATTTTAGAATTTTTCAAAAAAAGAAGAGAAAAAAAAAGAACTATAGTCTTTTCACAAATTAATTTAAGTCATAATTGAAATCAACGTCATGTTTTGGTCATGAAAAAAAGGGTTGTCAACGAAATGATTTCGTCCTCGTCATCGTTGATGAAAATCAACACTAGGCACAGCTCCCCCCATGACCCTCGCGGAGGATAAAGTGGTAGAAGATAAATGGATTTAAACAACAATCTGGCAAAGACTGGCACTGAACATCCGGCTGGGTATTTATGACACGTGGTGAAGAGTGGCAATCAGCAGGAAAATGGTTTGGCCAAGGAGACAAAGACCAAACAAACAAATAAAAAGAAGACAAAGGGGATGGGGGAAAACAATGGAAGAAGTTTCCAATGGAAGGAGGTTCCTTCAAGGGCTGGTACGTAAAACGGTGACAAAAGTAGCAAAGTGTTGAAGCCTTGGTGGAAGTCTGTGCGCGCTGAGTGCTCTTGTCCTAATATTTCTGTCCTGTCTGCAACACAGTAAATGTGTAGTACTCCCGGTCCCAGAGTTATTTCAGTATCTTCAGCACTGTACTGGTTAGCTGTCATAAATCAAGAGTGTTGCAAGGAATCTTGTATAGCTTTCATACCTGCACTGTCATCCATACATGCTCCTGAAGTTGTAAAATATTCAGTGGAAGTACACAGTAAAGTGGGGAGAGCAGTTGTCTGTCAGAACCTTCAGCAAGAAAACTGGTCTGTAAATGATTTGTCAACTGAAACAATACATTAACTCCACATCAACTGCTTCTGATCTATGAAGGACAAAGTATCTGGAGTGAAGATGGAATGATGAATCACAGATTCAAAAGAAGTCAAAATACAAATTCCCTCTTATATTCTAACTGCAGTAGGATATGGAGTAACAAGCTACAACCTCATTTTCAACCATCTACAAAGTGCAACATTAAAAACAAACACTTTGCACCAAATTCATTCCACACTTCAATGCTCTGATTAGTGTGCACCTCTTTTTGTGCTCATCTTTCAATTTAATTCATATTTACTGGCTGACATTCAATAACTTGACTCCTTAGGAGCCAATAATATCCTATTTTTATTGACTTACATGTAGTGTTACATGTTGCTGAGGTGAAGATTTTGGATTTTTATTTGTTGATTCATTGATTTCCTGTTATATGTTTCCCTGATTACTTGACACCACCGTTATTGTTGGTACCAGCCTCATTTTTAGTATATACTCAAGTTTATCATTCACTGGGAGTTTTCCAGTGAGTGATCCTTTATCCTTTTTTCCTGACCCTGTTTTTGCACCTACTGGATGTATATATATATATATATTTGCCTTGCCAACCTTGGAATTTATTTTAGTCTGCTTTTAGGTGAGTTTGTAACACTTAGATATTTCATTTACTAACCTCATATGCAGTGTTGTCCCACCAAATTTCTTTTTCACACCAACAGTCTCATACTGCTCTTACAACAGAACTTTGTCAGGAAAAATATGTTCATGGCTTATTGTTTTTCTATGGATATAATATCCAGTAACTGAAGAAATGATGGTTGTGGCTAGCTTGGCTAATACTAGACGACAGTATGGGTCTGGAAAGGGTGTGGTCACCTCCCACATTCAAGAGGCGTGACCAACCAACATAGATGAAAATGTCTCTTGAATAGACCCACAACCAACTAGATCAATGAGTAGGATGAGGTATGCATTGGAAAGCACGTTTTCTAGGCGTGATAGCTATCTAGCTCTGTGGCTTAAAATGGAACAGCTGCTCTTTGGTGGCCACCATGTTGGATGTACAATAGCTGCTAGACGTGACTTCTCTTTCATCATGCTGTAAATGATCATGTCACCTCCCAGTCAAATCTCAAGCTCTTTGGTTCTCAAACTGTGGTACGTGAGCAGAAACACTGTTCTATTGTATACAGCAGGGGATGTGATCACAGGAGCTGAGGAATTTTGACTGGAGTGTGTAGAAATGTAATAATAATAATGATAATATTAATAATTAGAGTCACCTTATTGCTTGCTCCATCTTAATCTACTTTGGCTATACCAGTGTGTATATATATACATATATATACATATATATACATATACATATATACACAAAATCTACATATATATGATAATGTGGACACGTGCTGGGGATGAAACCTCAACTTCTTCTAAAATATAATAAAATCTAATTATCCCTGACTGTCGGAGGACTAGATATTACAGTTAAAAAGTCTGGCAAGGATCCATTTTACAGGAGTAAATGTGTGTATGTATGTGGTTGGATTGTATTTTCAGTGGATGGCTAACATATAAATACAAGCCCTGCATGAATTTGTTTTAGATTGATACACACCCACAAGCAAGCGCTCTTCTTCCTGTTTGTTTTGACTTTTTTTTTGTAGAATTTTGCTTTTAATGTCTATTTGTACCTCGTTTAACTTGATGTATAACATGACAAGATTTCACATTTAAAACATTCAAAACAGTATACATGTGTACACACATCTCCATGATAAATGTGATACAATACCACAAAGAATACAATATCATGTATCATGTATTTTGATACAATAGTAGATTTTTAAGAGCTTGACATTCAGTGTGAGTGGCAATGAGTGACATAAAACATGTAGTTGTGGTTTGTGTACATTTAGGTGAGCAATCGTGGGATATATTCTAAAACACAGTCACACAAATGTGTGAAGCTTAATCTCAATCTTAATCTTCTCCATAACCAGTTCATGTCTTAACCTCACCACAATTCAAATTGAGCCCGTATCCAGTTCCTCAGAAATTAGGTTCTGCTTAATTAGTACCAGGTTTTGGTCTCCATGATGACTTACTGGACAGGGTCAGTGTTTATGACAGACAAGGTCCTAAAGAGGTGACACACACACAACACACACACACACGCAGTATTATTTATTTCAGTATTTCTGTATTTATGTTTTCGTTCCTTATTCATTAGTTAATTAACTTATTAGATGATGTGTTTATCATGTATTTATTCAGTCATGTATTTCTTAATTCATTTCTGTGTTTGTGTATTTAAAGATTTGGCATCGTTCGTCCTCTATATTACACAACTTAATATGCAAATATGACTAATATAATGTACAGCGTTGTATTGTAAGTCGGGTCACACCTCAGTGTCAGTCACCTGGTGATCATCGTGTGAAACTGCACTTCACCGCTGAACCTCGCTGCACTCGCCTCGGTGACTGCACTCGCCGTCAGAGTGAGACCTCCTCACTGTCTCCTCCTCCTCTCTGGTGACGCTGTAGCAGCAAAGACACGCCGCCGCCGCCGGTTCTCATCCTCAGTGTTCAGCTGCCTGTTCCTGCACAGCAGCGTCTCTGACGGCCGGAGGACACACACACACACACACACACACACACACACACAGAGGAACATCAGTGCACCTGTGCGTGGATTTAAAGCAGAGTGGAAAACAGAGGAGGAGGAAGTTAACAGCTGCAGAAGGAGTTGATCTTTAATAAGGTAAGAGAAGCATCAGCATCAGCATCAGCATCAGCAGCCATGAACAGAGAGGCGGCTGTGGTCTGACCTCCAGCCATCATCATCATCATCATCATCATCATCACCACTGCATAACTTCACCGTGTGACGCCTGTCTCCTCATTTACATGGTAAACTGTCAGCTCCGTGAGCCTGAGCTGAGTCACGTGGGTTTCCCCGCGAGCTGTCGCTGCTTTAGATGATGTCTGTGAGCTCTCTCCCCCCCACTCTCTCTCTCTCTCCTCTCTGCTCTCTCTCTCTCTCACACACACACACACACACCCTTTCTCTTTTCCCCTCTACCTCAGTTTAGATCACTGAGCATTGACCTCCTTTTTAAACAAAAGGCAAATCCTGCAGGTAGTTTAGTTTACTAACGCTATGGTTGCAGGAATCTCGTCATTTTCAATATTTCTCCATCTCCACTCTCCTCCTCTTTTTCCCTTCTCTCCATGCACGTGCACATCTACTGTGTTTCTGACTGTGAGGAGCACAAGTGTCTCATGTACCAACAGGAGACACATGTGAAACACATCTGGAGGGAGAGAGAGAGAGAGAGAGAGAGAGAGAGAGAGAGAGAGAGAGAGTGAGAGAGAGAGAGAGAGAGAGTGTGTAACTGTAATTGTCACCAGTGGTATTTAACTCTGCAACACACACACACACATGTGCACACATGTGTGTGTGATTGTGTCATTTAGACAACGCTACATAACCAAACATCAAAGCTTACCCTAAATGTTAAAGTCTTCATCATTCAAGACCCTCCCAAAGACACACACACACACACACACACACACACACACACTGCGCGCATGCACACCACCACACATTTTTGGCTGTCAGAATACAGTGTTGCAGCCACAGATCCATCCAAGACTGGGTGTGAGCATCGGTGCATGTGATTGGGTGGAGTGCTCTCTCTCTCTCCCCTCTCTCTCTCTCTCTCTCTCTCTCCCCTCTCTCTCTCTCTCTCTCTCCCCTCTCTCTCTCTCTCTCTCTCTCCCCTCTCTCTCTCTCTCTCTCTCTCTCTCTCTCTCTCTCTCTCTGTCTTCTCTTGCCAAATACTTGACTTCAAACAAATATACTGAACACACACACACACACACACACACACACACACACACTGGCCTTCATCGATGAAACAAACATTTACTGAAACATGAACATGAATCTCTCAAAGTGCTGACGCCAGCGCTAACGTGTACGTAGTTGCCTCAGGGACACCCAGACCTTGACCTGGTGGGGATTCAAACCTGTAACCCAAGTGAAAAAGTTCTTCTCAGACAAGGTTTGTTGCTTTTGTTGTTCTCCATGTCTCAGATCTGTGGAGCAGGACTGATTTGACGTTGGTGCTCATGCGTCTCATCACTCTGGAGGCCCAGACGTTCTTTAGCATGATGAAAGCTGCTCTTGTTTTCTCTATCCTGGCTGTTACATCTGGGGTTGGGTACCGAACCCTAGGCCCGGCTCTGACGTAAATGGTAGTAACAAGACTGAATAACAAGGAAAATTTCGGTGCCTCATTTTGGGTCAATATGTTGTTGTGGCGTTATATTTAAATAAATATTTCCAGCTGACAATATGAACTAGAAATGCATGATATTGGACCTTTTGCCGATATCTGATATGCTGATATAGAGGGAGTGCTTGAGCTGATAGCTAATACCTATGAATTACAAATATGTTTATTGCAATATCATGGAATATCGTGATGTCCTTTTAAGCTTGTGTTGCCCCCTCATGACCAGACAAGATGCTTGGTGGCCCGAGGCCACAGATTTGTGTGAAGAAATGATTGTGTGTCATGTAAATCTTGAAACACAATCTGACCCGCCACGAGTAAACAAGCAACAAGTTGGCCCAGAACAAACTGAGTAAAATAAAATTGAAGTTGAAGTGTCGAAGAAGCCACTGGATGTTTTAAATCCCGTTATTGTGGGTCTTAAGACCATAAACGTTCTATTTGAAAATGAAAATGGTGGTATTACATTCCAGTGCTTTTGTTGTTGACGGCCAATCAGCTGTCACAGAGGAAACACATGGCTACCTGCTGCTGCTGCTGCTGCTGCTGCTGCTGCTCATACCGACGCCGTTGTCACTTCTGCTTTATCGCTAACACGTTAGCATTTACGGTAGCAGACTCTATCACTAACATGTTAGCATGCTTTATTGGGTATGAAGTACTGACTGTGATGCTAATGATTTAGGAACTATCTGAGCACATCATCTGCCAGGAGCTCATTCAGCAACAGACTGATCCATCCACACTACAACACAGAGCCACTATTTTTCTCTGGGAACCCCCTGGGACCTCTTCATAGAACCGTTGGGGTCCCTAGACCTGCTATTAATAACCATTGTTCAAACTACTACAACAGTTTCTGTCCTGTGGGCTAACAGATATGAGATGTCAGCTTAGACTAGGATGGGGTTGGACTATGTTAACGTGATGATTCTGCCTCTTGGTTCCCAGAAGGTGTAAATCTTTGAGGCTAAAATTATCCTCAAAGCAGTTTGAGGATAATTTTAGTGAAATGGCCACATCTTCTTCAAATATTTTCAGATTTCCACGTGTTAGACATTGTGGGACTCAATAGCTCAAAATGTCCCTCAGCCTCTTGTTCCTGGAAAGAAATGTTCTTCACACAAATCTGTGGTGTTTTCTGTGGTTGTTTGATAAATGAAGCCATTGGGTACCTGGCCGTGTTGGACCAATAGGGATCTTGACTGCCTCCCCTGGTGGAGACCCCCATTAGTAAATGTGAAATCTGTTCCATCTATTTTTATTGCTGTTCCATTATTCAGCCGTGGTCCTGATGTTCTGACAGCTGCTCCTGTTAGCTTCAGTCCTCCTGCAGATTCTGGTCCTGTGCTGTCTGTGTGTGTGTGTGTGTGTGTGTGTGACCGAGGGTATATTTATCACCATTTCATCACCTGGTTTCCCTCAGAGCAAACTCCAGCCTTCAGGCTCTGTTTGAAAATGCTGAGTTGATAAAGATTCACTGCTGATATGAGTTATGGTTTTACAGCAATTCATTTTATGGACTAACACAGCATCACACACAAAATAATACTACAGATATATTCTGGATTATGAGGGCACTCAGTTCATGTGATGATGGAACTCTTCACTTCACAGATAGATGATCGATTGATAAAGTGTTTATGATTGTGACACCTGATGTCCTCAGGAGGACGGTAGAAATGAATGAAGTGTAGGTTGAACATGTATTCATTTTCTCTTCTTTCACTTTGAACCAGACTATTGCATATTATGTGTGTGTGTGTGTGTCAGTTAAGTACAATGATGGACAGGAGACAGCAGCAATTTGTGGCACACTGACATCAGTCATATCTGGACTCATTTAATCGTGGGCTGGCCAAGCTTTTATGATGTTGATTTCCAAAAGTCAAGCTCCTGGTTGGAGAGCTGGACCAGATGCCACTCTAGGAAGAAGCAGACAGGAAGTAGGAGAAGTTGAAAATAATAAACACCATGTGTTCACTTTTCTGTGTAATATCACATCATCCAAGACAAATTAATTCACTAATCATGCAGCTTCCAGAGGACCCATGTCCCCTCTCGACATTGTTTTTCTGCCAAAAACTATAATGTGTTTAAGTAATGAAGTGAAAATCTGTGTCTTTCGCTCCCGGGGACACAGGAGCTGCAGGTCTGCTGCTGTCCTGTCTGTTCATTAAGTGAGTTTGTGTCATGTCGGTAAATCAGGACGTAAAGCACCGTCACACAAGACACACACGGCACACAAGACAGTACACATTTGTAACCGTAGCTTAGTGGTAGAGCGAGAACTCGAAGGTTGTGGGTTCGATTGGAAGAGCTGACGTGTCCTTGGGCAAGACACTTAACCCCTCGTTGCTCCTGATGGCTGTGCTGGCAGCATGTGAATGGGTATGAAAGATGAGTGATAAAAAATGTGATGCTACCAGACTAGATGTGCTGTATGAAAGTGTGAGTGAATGGCAAAACTAGAAAGAGGTCAACTAGAGAAGTGCTATATAAATACAGACCATTTAACTTACTGATGGAAGCAGCATTGTCAGATGTAAATCACAGATTTTTCTATTCCACTTTAGTGTGGGAGAGTGAGTGCTTTAAAAAGTCTAACCGTGACAAACATTTTCAAGTGATTTGATTTGTGACCAACACAATTCCAGCCTATGAACGCTGGGAATGATGTAACATAACTGAGGTTTGGTGTCTGGGTTGCTCTGTGACACCCCGACACCCACACCCTGCGTGACACGACAAGTCTAGCACCTTAGAATTCTTTTTATATTTTCCCGCCTAGTCTGACATTTCCTATGACATGCTCATGGATGTTGACCAATAGGAAAACAGGCTGATGCGATGAGGCGTAACATATAGGGTGTGGAGTGGATCAGTGGTTAAGACCGGTACCCCGCGTGCAAAAGATGGCTGATTGTACTCACTTCCACTGTAAGTCGATTTGGATAAAAGTGTCTGCTAAATGACATGTAATGTAACGTAAAGCGATAAAAATGGCAAAGAAGAAGACTGTTGCTGCTGATAGGTGGAAACCCTAACCCAGCAGAACCTCTGCCTCTTTGACATCTTCTAAAGGGACAATCGAAACAAAGTCCATGAGCATCACCCGCAAAGGATCGGCATCTATGAATGACGACAACTCCTTGCCCCGCCTCCTCAATGACCGATGAACTGTGCATTGCTGTGAATGTTGGAGACACACTTGTAGTGTTGCGAGTCCCTCGAACAAGACATGGCAAGAATCTGTGCCTCTGTGATTGACAGTCTGACATGGAAGACTGCATTTGTCGTCTCTTTACTAAAAGTACATCTTTATGCAGATGATACTATCATCTATTGTTATGCAAGCACTGTTGTCCTTGTGTTTCAGTGTCGACTGTTCCACCTTAGTGCTTAATGCTAACCAACATAATGTTGTTTTCTGGTAAAAAAGATGGTGCCAGCAATTCCTCCTTCCTTTACATCTGCTCAGAATACCCCATATTGAGCGTAATAATTGTCTTATAAATTGTCTTATAAATACCTTGGCATCACAATTTATGAAAGCCTTTCTTTCAAACCCCACATTGAATATCTTTTAAAGAAATTGAAATTGTGTTTCTTCTTCAGAAACAAATCCTGTTTCTCTTCTAATGCTAGGAAACGGCTTGTTGCTGCCACCTTCCCGCCTCTTCTTGATTACAGAGACATCATTTACATGAATGCCTCTGCTCAGTCTCTTCTCTTGATGTCCTCCTACATGTCAGTCATAGCTTATGTTCCCAGATCACTTTTACTGTCCCCTCTGTCCGCACAGAGCTGGGCAAAGCTGTCTAGCTTGATTCCCTTAGTGGATTTTAAAATGATTTTAGAGTCACCGGAGAGGGCATCTTTGGGAACTTACTCCTGTTCCTAGTATTTTAATTTCTTTAATTATTTCATTTCCTTTACTGTTGTGTTCTCTGTCTGTAACTCTGTGTTGTACTGTTGTGATTGTCCCTGTGTCTTAATGGGATAACCTGTATAAACAAAGGTTACATAAAAAACAGCAGACATACTGTAAATGTGATGTGGTGAGTCCTTTGTGTCCCAAAAGTGTCTCACCACAATGGTAGTGTGTGCTGGCAGAAGACTCAGGGAAATGGGCTTTGACTGTTTGTCAGAACCTCAATAAAACCCAACAAACTAAACTATCCCTTTACAGTTGAAAGTATTGTGAAATGAAAACATTAATACCTCTGTGTTGTCTCACTGAGCTGCTGAAACCTCAGAGCTCAGGCTGGGAGACTTCAAGGACGGTGATTTTTTAATGAAAATGAAAAATGTCACTCAGGGCTTATGGGTTCTTCTATGAATTCAATAGGTGATGTAATGACAGGTTAGCATCCGAGCTGGAAGCCTGCAGTGCTACACTAGCAAACATCAAAGGAAGTTGAAAATGTGTTGTTGTTTTATTTGTATCTATAACTAGCACTAAAACTCATTTGTGACTCGGTGAGTTTTCATGCATGACAGGGGCCTCTATAGTGCACTCAGAGAATAAGAGTGGACACACTAGGGCACCAGTCAATATAATACACTGCCTGGCCAAAACAAAGGGTCACATGGTTGGAGCGCCTTTAGCTTTGATTACTCACTCATTCACTGTGGCATTGTTTCCATAAGCTACTGCAATGTCACAAGATGTATTTCCGTCCAGTGTTGCATTCATTTTTCACCAAGATCTTGTATTGATGACGGGAGAGTCGGGTCACTGAGCAAAGTCTTCACCAGCACATCCCAAAGATTCTCAATGGGGTTCAGGTCTGGACTCTGTGGTGAAGATCATGTCTCATGCTCCCTGAACCACTCTTTCACAGTTTGAGCCATCTTGGAATATGCTCATGTCATCAGGGAAGAAACAAATGCATCGATGGAATAATCTGGTCATTCATTATATTCAGGTAGGCAGCTGACCTCATTCTTTGGGCATATGATGTTGCTGAACCTAGACCTGACCAACTGCAGCAACCCCTTACCTATTTGTGTAGTTAAATCCAGGTGGTGACTTTGTTTTTGGTCAGGCAGTGCAATAAGAGTAGTAGTTGTAGAGGATTGAGAGAGAGCGAGAGAGAGAGAGAGAGATACAAATCCCTCCCCCTCATCATCATCCAACATGAGGAAAGTGATACAGTTGCTTCTTTGGAAGTGTTTAATAATGTAAAACTGCGTTCACACACTGTGAATATTAAAACAGTGTCACAGGCAAATCAAACAGCTGTGGGTCAGTGAGGAAGAGTTTTCTGTGTCACAAAGGTGTCTCTTTTTAAACTGGCCGCATCACTAGATGCAGTTTTGGCTGGAAACCGACTATACTTTCACTCATCGGACTCTTTGGATGTGGTTTCACCATTTTTGTGAGATCCGGTGGCGTCAGGTGCACAAACATTATCTGAGACACGATAACACACACGCACACACACTGTTGCTGATGTTGAATCATAACATGCACAATGTGGAGAACACATGGATTCATCATGAACCAGTTTGAATGGTTTATAATTTAAGAATCAAAACAAGCTCTCTGACTTTTCAGCTTTTGAAACATTTTCTAAATCAAACAAATAAATCGAGATGTTTTAGTGCAGACATCACATCAAATGTAGAGCCCTATTAAATCGTTTTTCGGGCAAAATTCGGGCAAATCATGGCAAATTCCACAAGATTCCGCATGCAAACGTTGATATGCCATTTTTATTTCTCAATTCCGTGACTCCATCCACGCTTTCTGCATCTCAGAAATCACAGGGTCGCACAAATGACATTAAATGCATCTTTTTATGTCAGAATAATAAAACCTGGGTCGACAATGGAAGCTGATCACCATCATTGTCATACTCAGTATCTCTGATTGAAACTTTGTTTTTAAACCAGCTCACTCAAAGAAACCCTGTATTTGTTGAACATGGTTTGTCGTGCAGCCCTCAGCTCTGCGGACAGAAGAAACACAGAGGGAGGGAGGGAGGGAGAGGCAGGGAGAGAGGGAGGGAGGGAGAGAGGGAGGGAGGGAGAGAGTCGGAACCATTGGGACCAAATATCTTTAACTCAAACACAGTCTGCGAAGTGTCAGGTGTGTAAACTTGGCTCCAGACTCTGTGACAGAGTGAAGTATTTCTCACAGGAGACAGACTGAATGACTGAATGACTGAATGACTGAATGACGGCTGCAGCATATTTTACTGGCTGACGTGAAAATCAATGCAGTGGATGTAGAGATGCCACGCCTACATCTACTCTCATTCACTCATGTTGTGTGTGTGTGTGTGTGTGTGTGTGTGCCACTGTCTTAACACTCACCAGTTCTCTCTTTCTCACGTTGACCTTGCTGTGGGTGTGAATCTTCTCTTCATCTTCTCTTCTGTTCTGTGTTCTGTTCTCTTCTGTTCTGTGTTCTGTTCTCTTCTGTTCTGTGTTCTGTTCTCTTCTGTTCTGTGTTCTGTTCTGTGTTCTGTTCTCTTCTGTTCTGTGTTCTGTTCTCTTCTGTTCTGTGTGTTCTGTTCTGTGTTCTGTTCTCTTCTGTTCTGTGTTCTGTTCTCTTCTGTTTTGTGTTCTGTTCTGTGTTCTGTTCTCTTCTGTTCTGTGTTCTGTTCTCTTCTGTTCTCTTCTGTTCTGTGTTCTGTTCTCTTCTGTTCTGTGTTCTGTTCTTCTGTTCTGTGTTCTGTTCTGTGTTCTGTGTTCTGTTCTGTGTTCTGTTCTCTTCTGTTCTGTGGGGCACAGTTCTTCAGTAATAATCCAGCAGCAGAGTTATTCACAGAGCCAAATCTGTGTGTTTGTGAAAGAAGGAGCTGGAAATTGCAGAGCTTTGGTTGTGTTACACTTCACACAACAGTGTCATACTATTTATGGGGCAACATTATACTGGCTTTTTTCAGTTCTGGGTAAACATGTAATAAGTGGCATATGGCATAGTCGACACACAGAGAGAGAGAGAGAGACAGACACAGAGACAGAGACAGAGAGATGATGGGATGAGCCAAGAAACTGAGGTGCATTCAAACACACACTCCATAAGGTGTACTTGTGTGTGTGTGTGAAGCCCTGTAGTCAGTGTGCAGCATGGGTTCATGCAAGTGTTCTCATAGAACTCATGCTCATCATTTAGCATTTTTTGCTTTTCCTATTTTATAAATAAGGAAGATAACAACATTTACAAGTACAAAGAAATGCACATTAAAAAGCTAGTTCGGGTTGTCCCTTTTTATTGCAGCTTTCATGTTATTTCTAACGTGGTGTTGAGTTCACGAGCTGGAAATGCACGTAAGGTTTCCTCCCGTGACGTTTACATGCACACTTTAATAGAGCTGAGTCTGAGTATACGTGTACATTTTCCTGTTGGTAAATGAGATGGACTGTGCTGTTCTGTTTGCCTTGTAGTTCTCTTCTTCATAACGTTCATTCTCACCGACAGCATGGTGGTGTTTGTTCTGCTGCAGTTTTCATATTGTATATATTATATATTATATAATGTCTTCTTCTACTTCTGGACATTTTGATGCACGCACACAACGCCAAATCTGACTAAGCATATAAATGCTAAGTAATCGGACTATGACTCACATTATCCAGGTGTGTTCTTCTGAGTAAGACTAGCTTAATTTGACTCTCTTGTTTACAAGACATTAAGAAAACCAAATTATTGTCTTAGTCCAACTACAATCAGACTTCTTGGAACATCTTAGAGATGCAATAATAAACTTATACTGTCTGTAAACTGGCTCATAAATGTGGGCGTTTCAGAGACATCTGTGTACTGACAGCTGCACTCGATCCCTCTTCTGTCGTCTTTAGTATTAGCGTCTCTTCTGTCGTCTTTAGGGTTAGGGTTATCTAATATTCAGTATCTAATATGTGTTGAATGGTCTCATTGGAGACTGAGATGCCGTCTTTCAAGAGGTATGACCAACACACACAGATGAAAATGCCTCGCTACACAGTGGGATAGACCTACAACCATTCAGACCAACTGGAGACCGTGTCAATAAACCTGTTGTTGTCGTATGTGTTGTACAGGGTGAGTCATGTGTTGGTGTGAGAGCTCCTGTTGCCTCCTTGTTGTGCGCTGCTTATTTCTTAAAAAGAATGTCTTTGAAATAGTGTAAAAACTCTAAAATAACTATCCGACTGATATTGGTCGATACGTGAGTATGTGATATTGGTATGAGTCACAAAAGGTGGCATCATGCCACGCGTCAGTTAGCACATGTATATATATACATATATATATGTATACATATACATATGCCATATATACATACATATATGTATACAGTATATGGTTGTATATGTCTTGTAATGGTCAAGCAGATTCTTGCAGTCCAGGGTTCAGATGAGGCTGATCGGTCAGGAACAGGCATGGATGAGATGATGAAGATAACTGTGATGATGATGATGATGATGATTGTTGTCATTAATGTTAATAATCTTTGAAAAGTTTTGTTTTTCTTTGCTGAACGTGTTTCTGTACACGTGGCATCAGAGATCCCTCCTCTGTGGCTCTTCCTGAGCTTTCTCCCATGTTTCCCTTTACAAAGGTGTTTGTGGAGTTGAGGGGCTTAAGGAGAAAAGGTTTCCTTTGCTCTACAGACTGTAAAGCCCTTTGATGTAAATGATGTTTCATGAAACTTGACTAGCTGGTGTTTGAGAGAGAGAGAGAGACAGTCGATACACTGATGTCTAATTTCAAATCTTTATACTTAACTGTGAAGATTTGCACCTGGATCAACAAATAACATTATTAGATACACTTATACACAGTTTTAAAAGGTGTGCATGTTCAACAAGAAACAACTAAAACAACTACAGGAAGCCGATGGTCAAGCAGAAGGGAACTGGGCTTGTAACCGGAGGGCTGCTGGTTCAAATCCCACAACAGTTTGAGGTCTTGGGGTACAGTGGGCACTCTGATTACGGTAACCAACCCCCCATAGCTCCCTGGGTGCAGATAAGTGCTTCCCACTTCTCTTGTGCCCGGGGCAAAGAAATATTCTTATTCTTATTTAATTGAATGAAGTGATCAACAGAGTAATCAGTAATCAACAAAAGTGTAAGTTGCAGCCCGAGAGCCTCCCTGTAACGTGTCTTAACACTTAAACTGGGACACTTCTAGTGTTGGGAGGTGAAACTGTAATCTCAGAGTGAAACATTAGGATCCATTCAACAGAAGGTTTGTGCCGCTTGGCAAAACAACAGAGTCTCACAGAGCAGGAGTCTGTGGGCAGCTCTGCCAAACCTGCAGGAACACACACTGATTCACAGGCTGCCACGGCCCTGATAACACACACCACAGCCTCTCTCTCTCTCTCTCTGTGTGTGTGTGTGTGTGTGTGTGTTGGGTCTTAAATATTACAACAAGCTGTTATTTTGAATGCCATTTTTAATTTTTAAGAACAGGACAACTCCTGTGCATTTCTCCCAGTCTCACAACACATCACAATAGTGTGTAGTCATGAGACACATGCTGACCACATCTTCAACAACTGTTGGAGTTTATCAGTGTGTGTGTCACACACATTCATGCACATCCAATAATACCCAGACATAACGTGAGTACACACAAAACTACATAACTAGAGCTAAGTACCTTCATGGTAACACGTGACCAACAGTTTGAATCGTGTAACATCTCATTTTTCATGCAAAGATATTTTTCAGTAGCCTATGCCAACGTTTGGAGAAGGGTGCAGCTCATGTGTGTTTGGGTTTATCTGTGGATGTAGGGTGAGTTTGTAGAAGCTGTGGTTGCTGGGGGATCTGCTCCCCACTGAGCTGTTCACTGGTCAGCAGGCACCACTGACCACTGTGTGTATGTTTCGGTGAATTAGGCTTTTTGTCCCCTGCAGCAGCCTGAATCAAAGGGTTCCGCATATATGCACAAATGTGTGTGGAGGATAAAAGAACGCTTTCATGGGCTGAGATTTGAGCAGGTAATAAAATCTGTGTGCGTGTGTGTGTGTGTGTGTGTGCGTGTGTGTGTGTGTGTGTGTGTGTGTGTGTGTGTGTTGGCTTACTGCAGACAATCAAGTCCACTGCTGCATTAAACTGAATTAACTGCTACTTTCCAAAGAGACCTCGATCCAGACAATAACAAGAGCACAGACGTCCGCCAAAGGCTTTAACACTGACTCACCTGCGTTTCATATACGACACCACATCGATCAAATTAGAGGCAGAGGTAATACAATTAAAATCTGCACATTTACATTAGAACAAAGTCTTGGAAATGTTTCATTCCTCTTTGTACACGTAACTTCAACTTAAGCAGACAACACGACTCTGTAGACTCTCTCTAATAACGAACATAGATAAACAGTCATCATGAAAGAAACTCATAATAGAATGCAAGTTAGCCAAGTAAGTTCAGTAACCACATGAATGAATGAAACTCTGGAGAACCTTATCATCTTAACTTGTTCATATTATTATATTATTATTACATTTCAATGCTACATGTAACATTCCAAACCAGCGGGACCTGCTAAATGCTTCTGCTGCGACACTCAGGCTTTCTAGAATGGAAGTGACACAGTGAATGTCGTATTCATATCAAGTGGATGATATTTTATGAATTCTGCTGTATTTGCAGTGGAAGCGAGTGTGTGGTTACAGCGGGGGAAGCTTGTGAGTCACACACATGTTATCAGTGCTGAGTGTGTGAGAGATTGGACCTCAGGGCCCAGCTGAGTATTCAGGCCACACACACACACACACACACACACACAGTGAATTCTCTGTCCCCTCATCTAACTGAACCTGAACCCATGGACCAGCTCTCCCTGGAGTTTATGGACATTCTCAGCCGATGAATGAAGTGGACCAAGTGTCTGGACCAGACAATTCTCACTCTTACTATTTTGTTTCGGTTATCCGTCCAGTTCTTAATAACAGCTAGTGATGTGTCGTTCGTGAACGATTCGTTCAAAATGAACAAATCTTTTATATGACTCGGGAGTAATGAGTCATCTCGGTGAGTGATTCGTTCATTTTCATGCAGTACCTTCCTTCGCCACATGATGGCAGGCAGCTGCATAAGCTCAGTCAGCAGAACAGGAAATAGAAATGATTAGTTCAGGATTCACTCAACTGAGCGAGCGTCCGTCCTCAGGTCACGTGCTGTTAAACAACAATGACAGTGAGGACACTTTGTCACTTTATTGAGGTGTTTATTTGCTTTCCTAGGGTTTCATATGGTTTGAATTGCATTTTGTTTATTATACTTTGTCAGCTGAAGCAGTGTTAAGTGTTTGAGAACCGCGCCCACAGGAGGGATACAGCGCCACCCGCTGTAAGAATGAACGAAATGACTCAAAAAAAAGATTAGTTCAATTTACTGTCCGAGAGTAAAAGATATCCAGTTAGATATATATTGGATGTAATCTTGTGGCTGAGATTCATCGTTTCACTGCCACCATGTTCATATTTGAAGTTCACAGACATCACACTGACATGTGTTCATATGATTTAGACCTGAAACTAGTGATTGATTACTGATTACTGATTTGATAAATCAAGTTCCCCTGAATTAGAACCACAGATTCGCCTTCTGGTGACTGAGTGCTACTTCCATCCTCCTTCCGTGTATTTCCCTAAACATTTTTCTAAACAGTCGATGGACATACGTGTCTGTTGCTATGCCGACCTCTCCCTTGTCACTCGCTCAGCTGCACATGTCTGCACACTTGCACCTGAGGAGAGTCTATACGACGATCTAAAAGTAATATGTCCTGCAAGCGTGTGTCGAATATGAAGTGGATTGGCTTTCTTATGTGTCAGTTTTGTAATTTGGAGATTTATTCTCCTCACATACTGCATTACCAGAGCTGCTGTATATGTATTTCCATGCTGTGTTTTTAGGGCTGCAGCTGCAGAGTGATTGATGCTTTTTCAGCAGTAATGAATTTGCTGTATTGTTGTTTCGAGAAACAGGATTTCACTTCCAAACCATTTTCTTTCCTTGTTCCCAGGGAATAGTGTATAAAATAAGAACAGGGATGACATTGTGACATCATGAGCATAAAACAAATTGGGGATTTAATAGTGGTGCGTAGAGCAGCAACTAACGATTATTCTCATAAAATAACATGTTGATCAGTGTTTTTCAAACCTGGAAATGATGATTTGTTTGTTATATGGAGCAAAGAAAGCAGAAAATATTCACATTTAAGAGGCATTTAAAAAATCAATTATCAAAATAGTTGATGATTCATTTAGTAATTGATTAATAATCTGGTCATTCTTTCAGGCCTGATGGTATGAATGAGATTAGATACTGTGTTACTGCAAAATGTTGTGACCTCGTACTTACAGTGGCCAAGAAATGTGATAATATTTTCTTTTCTCTTGTCATTTATATGGACGTTCAGTAATGGATTCTGATTAGCAGTAAGACCACTTTGTAAATACTTAATAATGATATAATAATGATAATAACTGGGGTCAACCTAAACCAATAATTGACCAGGTGTTGACACGTCCTCCTTCATTAACCTGAGTTGAATATGCAAATTGCTCTGTGTGGTTCCTCACGTACCATTGGAGCAGATGGGCGGAGTCTCAGGAGGACCGGACAGCGATTGGTGCGGCCACTGAACCAGAAATTGCCTCACGGCCATCGGAAGAGGACAAAAAGCTGGCTCCCAGTCCACACCGGGCGCCTGTGAGAGTGGGAGCGCCTCGTGTTGTGTCGTCGATTGTGGATTGTGGATTGTGGATTGTGGATTGTGGATTGTGGATTGTGGATTGTGGATTGTGGATTGTGGATTGAGTCTGAGTCTCAAGTAATGCTGAGTGGCATATTCCTTCCTAGAAATAGGGCCATAGAAACTAAAAACTGATTCTGTCTGCACTTAGGATTCATTTGTTGTGTTTACAGTGTTTTTTTTTTTGTAAAGTGAATCTTAGTTACTTTCAAGGGGAGTTTAATTTTGTATTGTGTGCTACCAAAGTAACCTAGCTCTTCCTTTTGAAGAGTCCTTTTTCATTGGATTCTTGTTTCATTTGAGCAGCATCCTCTGCCCTTCTTTCTGTTTGCCCATTTTGTAAATTAATATCAACTCCTGTGTTAAATAAATTCTTTTTTTTACCACATGCCACCTTGGTTTTATTTCATTTCCCTCTTAACGAGCTGGGACGTAACATAAGGCGATGATTGCTATTATATTATTGAATTGCCAGAGTCAAATGTCGTGCTACAGTACAGACTTGCATTATAGTGAAAAGCTCTGCACGAGTGTGAGTGTAAAAAAAGCTCATGCTGATCACAATCGGACATGATGACACTGATTTCAGGGTCAAAAGAAATTGAACTAATTCATTAAATTAAAGTTTACCTGAAATCAGACACATGGCCTTTTCATTTTGTCTTAACCCTGAACAGCCTGACACATGAAAGAAATGGTACATTTTTGGAATTAAGATGTTTATTAAACATTTTAACAAAATCAAAATACATTTTTTGGCAACGTTTTGCTTTAACATTTTCAAATATAAAACACTTGAGGCAGTTTTTCTCTTTGTTTGTGTTTTTGTTTTTTTTGTTTTTACATAAAACCTTTTACAGCCTTTTTATTACATTCTGTGGAATAGTCACACAAACATTTTCTGCTCTTGTTCAGGCAAAGATGCACTTTACACTTCTCACAGTGTTTCATTGTCATTTCTTTTTCTCTCTTCTAATCTTTTTGACATCTAAAAACACACAAATATAAAATGGGTCAATTATGATTTCTGAGGAATTGTTATTGTGAAAATACCCCAAATGTATTTTAAAATTTAAAATTTCAGTCAATGTATTATTGTAATTAGATCATGAAAATAGTGTGTGATGATATTGTTGAAGACATGAGATGAAGCAGCTTATGTACCTGCAGTATCAAACTGTTATATAATGAATACTTTTTTTTACATGAGTATGAATTGTTTGAACACAGAAAAAGGAGTAACAATTAACATGTAATTCTTTCTGTAACATTGTGAAAATGAACAAAGACTTGTGTGGATGATTTAATGACAGTAGCCATTTTGAAAAAGTTAATCCACGAGGTTCAGATCATTTACAACAGCTTTTACAGGATTGATAAGTTTTATAGGCTGCTGTAAACAAACATGCGTCTCTGTGCCACTTATTTTTCTTAATAAAATAAGAAACAGACTCACTCAAAAACAACAAAACAAAACAAAAGTATAATATTAATATTAATATTAAAATATTAATATTAATATTTATATATAGCACATTTTCTGATCCAAACAAATTAAATGTGTGCAAAACACACTTTATGAAGAAGACAGCCAACAAAATGAGTGTGTTCAGAGATACTCTTCTTCATACCTTGGATGTTCTGTCTTCTTGAACCAGTCGGGTCATTCTCTTCTGACCTTTGGCATCAACAGTTTTTACCCAGAGAACGACAGCTCACTGGATATTTTCTCCTTTTTTCTGTGCACACTCTAGAGATAGTAAAAATCCCAGTAGATCAGCAGCAGTTTCCGACTCCGACCAAGAACCGGACCAAGAACATTCCAAGTGGGAGACCACAGATACAGACACGCAGGACCACACACCGTTTCAGGGAGGAGATTCCAGGGATTTGTGATCTCAGAATATCAGAATATAAGCAGATGAATGAATCTACTTGGTTTGTACAAGTTAGGGTTCTAATAGTATAAATATATACACACACACACACTTGTGTCTACCTGATGATATTCAGGATCCAGGAGGAATCCTGACCAGATGGCAAACGTCTTTAGTAGCTCAGGAGCAGCAGTTTTACTCCAAGCTCATCTCAGTTAATTGAGCTCATCCCCTGTTTCCCAACTGGGCCACACTGGATGCAGAAGTGCAGTGAAGCGCTCGGGACAGCAGCCCGTGTCTATTCTACAAGTATCACATTCATCTTTCTTACTGTCCATGGAGGACGTCCACTTCCTATCTGCCGTGGACATAAGGCTGAGACGAGGCTCCCGAGAGAGCGAAATCAACCACGACGACGACGACAACAACAACAAAGACGACAACAACAACAACAATCTGCCTAGAGGCTGTACATGTGTCCTGTCCAGTTAACTCCACCTACTACTCTGAGACCTTCTTTTTGTGGTTATGCTTACCATATTCTTGAAGGGGTGTCCCATTTCTCAGGTAAGATTATACATGGAAATGGGATAGGGCCACTAACTGGTAGACGATGAGTTAGTGAACTTGTCTTGGTGTTGACTGGGTCCCACCCTTTTTGGACCTAGTCTTGATACTAGTGTGGTTTTGGTCTTGCTACCGTGTTGGTCTTTTTGAATTGATCTACTACACAGTATTTAGTTTCGTTGTTGAAGCATCCTTTTTTTGTCTAATGCCACAGAGTCACTGACTGACTCATGATTCATTTGTTACCCGTGTGCTAACGCTGTCAGTGTGACTCCACACGCCGCCGTCACTGAGTCACTGTGACCCGCCACGGCAGCGCTTGTGACTGTGACCTCGTCTATCGTCCTGTGTCAGCTGACATCGGCACAGCACCCCCGAGACCCTCATGTGGAGGATACAGAAAACAGATGAATGGATAGAACTATTCTATCTATTCTATGGCTCATATGCAGCACTTGATAAAACATCCAGAGTGTAGTATGTCTACAGTGTGTCTGCGCACATACACACACACACCGCTGACAATCCTGTTTTCACCTTGCCTCCCATGCATGAGCGACTTCAAGGAAAAACCCACACAGACGCACTAAACGATGTGGGCTCAAGGACACTTCAGCGGGAGGTTGACAGGGATGTCGATGTGTGCCTCAGCTGATCCACTGAAACCGTTCCCAAAATATTCTGTGATCCTGCCACGAGGGAAATTACCCCTGAACAACAGAGAGTGTCACCACTGCTTGTTGCCATGGCGAGCCTCAGCAGGTGTGTGTGTGTTTGTGTTTGTGTAATGCAGGTAAGAGAGAGATCAGCCAGAGTCTGTGTGTGTGTGTGTGTGTGTGTGTATCTGCAGTCTAACACTGCACCACATGACTGATGGTGTGTTTTTTTAATGGTACACAGTGTAAAACATTTATTGGTGCGTGTTAAATATCCCTCACCTCACACTTCCCTTTCAAGGGTGCTTAGGAAAATGTACTAATACTAATAATAGACTGAGAGATCATTTCTCCACTGTGGGCCATTGAGAAAAACACAGTGGTCCAAAATGTTGACCTCAATGGAGTTTTTACATGATGTCTGTGGATTTAAAGTAAATGTATTCATGTCGTGCTTTTCTTGTCACTGTCTCACACTTTCATGCAGTGCAGCATATTTCTATCACACATACCCACTCACACTCAGATGGCAGGAGCATTGTGGTGTCTTAAAGGAGCCTGGAGTCAAACTCGCAACCTTCTAGTAGAAAGACAACTCACACCAAGAGGAGCTTTGCCGGTCAACTTTATTGAGCCCCGATACACACTGCCATATTTAGCCGATTTAGCAACAATAGCAACACTTATAGCAACAAATATAGCCATAAACGATAGACTGTTGTACCTTCTAATAGCTCACCTTCACTAAAGTGTCTGTAAAGACAGACATGCGCTGACAATGCTGTAGTCATGGAACCAAAGAATGGAAAGGAAATAAAAGTCTTCAGCAGCTAATGTTTCTACCAAGTCGTATTGTTGAAGAGCCGATTCTTTGTAGCGAACAAGAAGAGAATTGCTAAATGAGGCTACAATATGTGGGGGTGGAGTGGCTCAGTGGTTAAGACCGGTACCCTGTTGTACTCAATTCAATTGTAAGTCCCTTTGGATAAAAGCGTCTGCTAAATGACATGTAATGTAATGTAATAGAGGCCTCTGACTAAGACTAAGTCAAGTAAGACTTAGTCTGACTAAGACTAAGTCAAGTAAGACTTAGTCTGACTAAGACTAAGTCAAGTAAGAGCCGGACTTCCCATCACTCTAATGTTGGTGGTTCGTTTCCTCCTTTGTGACAGCAGAATACTTGTTACACGGATTTTGAAATGAATGCTTGTGGTTTGGTGGTAAATGCATCAACACACGTGTTATTTAAGGCTGTGTTGTTTGAAAGTAACTGTCACACAATACTAGCTTACAGTATTTTTTATATTTGATCAATCTGTATGTTATAGCGAATGTTGTAGAGAACTCAAACCTGGAAATGATGTTTTCAGTAGACACTCATTCTCTACATGATCAGTTGTGAAATGAAACCCTCACAGCACAGACCACAGACCTGAAAACCTTTTCCTCAGTTGTGTTTACCATTCTCCACTGACCACTGGACTGTCACAGCATCACGATGTGTGTGTGTGTGTCGCTGATATCATCATTTCTTTCCCTCCACCGTACTTCTATCATCCTCCGACTTCGCTCTTATCATTTCTGTCTTAGAGCTTCAGAGCTTAGTCGTTTCCTCAGTAAAGCATGGCGGACACACAAACACACACACACACACACACACACACACACACAGATGCACACGTGCAGTGCCCCACATACAAAAACATGCATCCACACTCTGACAGACACACACACACAAAACACTGCGCACACACACACGCACACACACACACACACACACACACACGCAGCTGCGCACACACACACACACACACACACACAGATGCACACGTGCAGTGCCCCACATACAAAGAAACATGCATCCACACTCTGACAGACACACACACACACATCATTCCTCTTGATTTCACTCTGTGTGTGTAAATGCATTTGTGCAGTGATGCTGTCCTGTCAGATTGGCAACACACGCACACACGCACACGCACACACACACACACACACACACCATTCCTCTTGATTGCACTCGTTGCTCGTGTGTGTGTGTGTGCTGATGCTGTCCAGTCACGTTGGCCTGTAGTTGCTCTATCTGTGTCACGGTTGTCACGATACAAGAACTTCAAACTCGATACAAATAGCAAGGAAAATACTTGGTAGCTGACTAGCTGATGCCATTTTAAATAAATAAATACAATGACAAACATAGAGTTTTTATTACGCTCAGAACAATACATTTGACACTGTTGTTCAGTTGTGCTACACGACTTTGACAGTGTTGTTTGTACATGTTAAACGCATGTCTCACCTTTCTTGGTTGCCTTGCATGCTAAATATTTAAAACAGCGCTTTATTCAGCTTTTGTGTTTGATCTGTCACTGGAGCTGAGCCAAAGTCCACTTCAGGTAACCCGTTTACAGTTTAGTTTACTGTCAAGTTTGCATCAGCAATGAAAGGGTTACTGTCCTGAAACGTGTTATCCAATCAGAATCGTCCGTCTCGATTCGGCCGGTTCGCTGACTCATTCAAGAGGGCAAAGCGATGTGTGTTGGTTCGGAGAGTGATGGGCAAACTGACCAATGACGGTTGGATTGGAAGTGGGCGGGCCTAAAACAAAAGCTCCTCGGCCTCCGTGAAGTTTTAACAGCGCAGGTCTCACTGCAGACCACGCCCCCCAGAGTGCCGAGAGCGGTCGAGAGCGCGGCGTTGTGGCTAGCTTGATAGCATCGCGTTTGTCAAGTGTTGTTGTTTTTCTTTCACAGAAAAACTTCAAGTAATAAAAAATTAAAGTCCAACTCCAGAAGAGGAATTAAAAGAAAAGGTTCTGAAAGTGGAAAAAAACATTCTTATTAGTTGTTGACGTGCGCACAGCGTACCGGAAGCTGCAGAGTGAAAACTACCTTGACTTCCGCCGGCTCAACACTGAAGTGACAGTCACGTAGAAAGTTGGAGGCGAGGAGCTCATCAGACCTGCTGCACTTTGTGACACTTAACGAGCTGACTGAGAACATGCCGCACCTGTGTCACCTGCTGCTGACCAGCCCCGTGTCCACCTCCACCGTGGAGCGGTCATACTCGGCTCTGAACGCCAGAACCACAACCAGAACCACAACCAGAACCACAACCAGAACCACAACCAGTACCGGACAGGGTCGCCTGGGAGCTTTGGTACTGATGTCCATAGAGAAAGGACTTCTTTTGGAGCTCAAGTCAAAGGACAAACCGACGAATGGATGTGGTGTTCATGTAAGGTAGGTCTATGTTGTAATCCACATCAAGGGCGCGTGGGACTGTGTTTCTGAAACTTCCGGGGACAATAACCGGAGCTGAAGTGTGTTTGAAAAGTGCTGGTACTTCCCTCGCGTCGGAAGTGAGGCTCGGCACGCGCAGGGCGCACCGCACTTGTTTGTATCTTAAAAATAGTCTTTGTATTTAAACTGTATTGTAGTTTGAGGATGTTCATGAGTTTGTTTCTCAACGTGTGTGTGTGTGTGTGTGTGTGTGCGCGCGCCGTGATTTCATAGCGCTGTCCATGGTGATGAAATGAGCCTCGGTGTCACGTGGTGACCTGACTTTATATTTCCAGATGTTTGCGCTGAGTATGTTTATTTAATTTCAACTAAATGGTCTCCAGTTTTCTGAAGTTAATGTTGAGAATGTTATTGATGTTCTGGTCTATTTGTTTACATCCCTGTCATCGTTAATGAAAGAATTGCAGTTGTTTCACGAGTTAAATTCATCATTCTGTTGCTGTTTCCCGCGCTGATTTATTTTCTCTGCAGTGATGGCTGAGGTCAAGGCCCAGCTGTAGTGCTCACGGTTACACATGTGTGAGTAATATTATCCAATGTTTTTATCCTCTTTTATTTATTGTCTCTGCCTCTGCTTATACTACATGTTTGTATGTATGCGCCTTATAAAGCCTTGTAGAAGCTGTCATGATGACACAGAGGAGGAGGGAAGGGAATGAGACTGAAGGGGAGTTAAAAGGGGGAGGTAAGAGGGAGAAACAGAAAAAATAGAAGGAAAGGAAAGAGATAGCCTGGAGGACTTTCCCTCTCTCTGTGTAGGACAGTTATGGTGTGAAGCCAAGCGTTAAGAAATCATCTTGACAAAGCGTAGAAATGCTGCTGCTCAGCAGTGGCCAGAGCCAACACTCGGCTCTCATGTTGATAAATGTGTCTCTCTCTGACTTAACGAGTGCTTGTCATTTCAAAAAAACACATTATCCACTCATCTAATAGTGGACTCATTCAGTGATACTGAATAAGACACGATATAAGACTGCAGTCACCTGGTGACACTTGCATGAAGAGTTGTGTGTCACCTGCATGTTAATGTTCAATGGTGGTATAATCTATAATCTGAGCAGACTAACATGTAGACGTAGATTTGAAGAGACCCGGGAATAGTGATGGGCAAAGCAGTTATTCTTCGGTGTACTGAATCATTAGAATCAGATCACCACATGGTTCAGTACTTCCTGCATAACTGGAGCACACACGCCGTCCGGCACAGTCACTGAAATACCATCGCTGGCCTTCAGCAGTGCTGTTGCTGATGCACCAGACTCCTCTGCTAAATCATAAGATTTTAGACATTTAGAAAGAGATTAGTGGGGTTTTTTTCCCATGAGATGCAGGAATGATTTCAGTGAGTGATTCAGTTCAGACGGGTCTTTCTGCATGGAGTTGGCATGTCCTCCCCGTGTGCATGGGTTTTCTCTGCCTTCCTCTCATGGTCCATAAACATGCAATATGGTAAATGGGTCACTCTAAATTGACTGTAGGTGTGAGAGTGAGTGAAAGTTTGTTTGTCTGTGTGTGTGTGTGTGGCTCTGTGATGGTCTGTCCAGGGTGTGACGCCGCCTATCGCCCTCTGTCAGCTGAGATTGGCACAGCGCCCCCTGTGACTCTCCTGTGGTCGATGATGGATGGATTCAGTTCAGTGCTTTCACCTGACCCTTGTAGAACTCAACACTCAGTCGTCCATGTGCATTAGCACAGTAGCAGAAAGTTCCATCCCCATGTCAGTATCAGCAGATATTTGCTTTATTTTAAGATCCACCCGATATGACTGTTGACTTAAACAGAAGGTAGAATTGTCTTCTACTTTCTTGACATCTGTGACTGTGCCAACATGCATCTCAGCTTAACAGGTCATCTCACCCTAAAACTCATCATGTCTCAAAAATAAGCTCAGTCATCCACAACACTGGCAACACGTCACTGAGCACACTATTAACAGAGAATATTAAATAAAAGACATTTCATTTATTTTCTTGGGAAAAAATCAGTATTTTATTATAGAATAAGATCTTTGCACTTAATTTAGTGTCTGAAATGTTTGCATGTCATGATGAGAGTGAATCAGCAGAAACATCCCTTTCTGTTCTGAAAAATGTTGAATCACAACATTCAGAGGTAAATTTGAGGTGAAACTGCACTAACAGTGTTGTGGTTCAGTCAACATCCAGACTGTGAGGTGTTGGAGAAAAGGTGTTGTTCTTTTGTTGAATGATAGGTCTTAAATGGATCCACAGTTATACATCACTGACATGACTACAATATTGATGTTTCACCACTTAAGCCCATTGACAGCTGATGCTCTGGAGTAACGGCCATCTTTAAAGCCATCTAAAATACCAGCATATCAGATCAGTGTGCTTAAGACCATGTAGAGAGAAAAGCAGCCTGTGTAACAGACGTGTGTGTGCAGCCTGTGTAACAGACGTGTGTGTGCAGCCTGTGTGTGCAGCCTGTGTGTGCACCTGTGTGTCAGCCTGTGTAACAGAGCTGTAACCGTGTGTGTGCAGTCGTAACAGGCGTGTGCAGCCTGTGTAACAGGCGGTGTGTGCAGCCTGTGTAACGTAACAGGTGTGTGTGCAGCCTGTGTAACAGACGTGCAGCCTGTGTGCACGGCAGGCGTGTGTGTGCGCGTGTGCAGCCTGTGTAACAGCGTGTGTGTGCAGCCTGTACTGTGTGCAGCCTGCGTGTGTGTGCAGCCTGTAACAGAGCGTGTGCAGCCCAGCGGCTGTGCGTGTGCGTGCAGCCCATGTAACAGGCGTGTGCCTGCAGCCCATGTAACAGATGTGTGCCTGCAGCCAGTGTAACAGACGTGTGCGTGCAGCCTATGTAACAGACGTGTGCATGCAGCCTGTGTAACGAACATATGCAGCCCATGTAACAGGCGTCTGCGTGCAGCCCGTGTAACAGCGGTGCAGCCTATGTAACAGGCGTGTGCATGCAGCCTGTGTAACAGGCGGCGCAGGCGGTATGCGTGCACCTGTAACAGGCGATGCGTGCAGCCTATGCTGAACATGTGCAGCCCGTAACAAGCGCGTAACAGCGTGCAGCCCATGTAACAGATGTGTGCCTGCAGCCAGTGTAACAACGTGGCGCAGCCTATGTAACAGCGTGTGCATGCAGCCTGTGTAACAGACATATGCAGCCCGTAACAACGCTCGCGTGCAGCCCGTAACAGGCTGCGTGCAGCCTGTGTAACAGGCGTGTGCGTGCAGCCTATGTAACAGCGTGTGAATGCAGCCTGTGTAACAGCGCAGCGTGCAGCCCGGTGTAACAGGCGGTGCAGCCCGTGTAACAGCGGTGCGTGCAGCCGTGTAACAGGCGTGTGCGCAGCGGTATGTAACAGGCAGTGTGCAGCCCATGTAACAGACGCAGTGTGCAGCCCATGTAACAGTACATGTAACAGCGTAGTAGCAGCCCATGTAGCCCATGTGTCAGCAGCCCGTGTGTGTGCAGCCCATGTAACAGACGTGTGTGTGCAGCCCATGTAACAGACGTGTAACATCGTGTACAGTGAAATAAGGGGGGGGGTCTTGATGACGCCACCATGTTAATACTATATTTACAGTACAGTTAATACATGTGAAAGCCTTTCCAATCTATATCCGATCACAGGAAACTCATTCCAATGCCAAGTGTAAACGGGTCCAGTGAGAAAGATGATGAGCAGTATACTAGTCACTGCTTGAATATGATGAATATGATGATGAGCCATTGGAGAAAATACATGGTTTTAGGGCAGAAGTGTTGATATTGTGCTGGCAGCTACAAATAAGTGTGTGCTTGTGTTTAGGGCAGTGGTGGGGGCCCGGGGCCTGTCACGCCCTGTTTCTGTGAGATGGTTGCAGTTCCATCTTTTTTAAATGTTTGTACCACTTTTGCTACACTATTCTGACTGATAAGTAAAGCTTTGCTGATCTTCTTGTAGCCTTCACCTTTGCGGTGTAAAGAAATGATTTTCTTTCTCAGGTCTTGAGACATTTCTCTTCCATGTGGTGTCATTGTTAACAACATGAAATGGAAAGGGGTTTATAGTCAACTGTCTGCTGGACACCTGTGTGATGAATAATTAGACTCACCTAAAAAAAACCCACTACAAATTGGACATTTGTAGTCATTTGTAAAGCTAAGGGTGAGCATCGTTGTCAGTTGTTGCCAAACAGATGAACGCGGTCTGTGTGAATATGAACTTATTCAGACTGAAAAAAAACAGACTAGTTTCAACAGTAGTGGATCTGTTAGAAGCATGGACATCTCACATGAGTGTGGGTCTGTCAGGGTTTGCTGTTGGTCTGACTCTGTTTGTGTTTTTTTTGTGTTTTATTAATGCTGAGTGTGAGTGAGTGAGTGAGTGTGTGTGTGTGTGTGTTGGCAGCAGCCTCCCGGACATGTGCTGTATTCATTTGAGCCAGTGACAAACAAACAGTGATCATAACATGTTATCAGCTCTGCAAGTTGGCAACCTGCTCTGGCTGATAACACCTTCATCTGGACTGTGTGTGTGTGTGTGTGTGTGTTTGGTGACATTGTGTTATGTTGCAGTGAAGGGGAATTCTTCACTGTTTGTTCCTGGTGATTCATGATGGGCTTTTCCTGTTCTAGATGATATCAGTGTGAGCCACGCGTTGTCCATCCTACCATCTGAATTATGTGTGTGTTCCATGAACTCATTCTGTTGCAGTCACATTATAGAGACATGCATCTGTTACTGCTTCGGCTGTCCAAGTGAATGGAAGTCAATGCAGTGTCCTAAGTAGAACAGCTGTACAAACGTGTGTGTGATGGCTCAGTTACATGTTTTCAATCATTGCTTGGGTCACATCAGACATGGATCCTGTGTCGTCCTGTTTCACCGTTTCAGTTTTCCGAACCTTCAAGGTTCGACCTGTCCAGTTAATAATATATGTACACGTGCTTTTACTTCCTCAGCTAAGCCCTCAGCCCTCATTGATAGCACATCTGTTTAATATCCCATAGTCACGGTGACTGATCAACCTTTCGTAATCAAGCGCATAATAAAACACTCATTCATTGAAACCTATAAAGCGCTGGCCTCACCTCTAAAGTACATGGAAACACAGGAAACAGGAACATGTGAAACCTGCGGTGAAAGTAAACAAATGAACCAACAAGGACACCAGCTGTGTCTCAACACTCCGTCGGCTGCACACTTGGAGGAGACGGAAGTTAGACCGCTGTGAGAAGTGAGACAGTCTAGCCCACACAGCTCAACTCACAGGCTGCACACTCAGAGGTTAACTGCTGCCCTCCACAGGTTGAAGTCACAAATCACAGTTCTTCCTGCTTCAGCCTGACTCTTGGTTTTATCTTTAATCAGATATAAAAAATCTCATATGTGTATATATATATATATATATATATATATGTATATGTGTGTAGTAAGTGTGAGCAGGTGTGTGTGTGGATGCATAAAACAAAACTAAACTGAAACAAACAGCCGCGCCAAGGTCCATGTCCATGGTATCTGTGTCTGTGCGAGAGAGGCCAGCCAGAGTCTGAGAGAGAGAGAGAGAGCAGAGGCAGGAAGGAAGGCCTCTTGAAAGTGGTGTCCAGGTGTAGCTCATCCCTGTGCTGATGACCCCGCCTCCAGGCCTGAAACAAAACCCAGGCCAGCACAACACTTCCACAAATAAGGGGTCGTCACAGAGTGAACATAATCAGTCCCATGTTCAGTACAGCATGACTGTGTGTGGAACAATCACTGCTCTGTAAAAATGTTTGACTTTACTTCAGAGAGTTGAGAATATGACGTCATCGTTTTCATAAAATACCGTCTTCGCTGTCTCCATGGAAACACCGAGATTTTCCCGCTCTGACAAAAATACCGCCACCTTCCCCAAAAATGAAAATAAAGAATGCATAATTATGTATTCACCTAAACCCGTAATATCTGAACGTTTGCTTTGTGCATTCTGCTGACTTGTCTGTGTTTGTGGCCTGCGCTGTGATGTTTGTGCTTTGTTTGTTCCTTCGTCGCATCATTTCTCAATATATTGGACTAAATCCTGAATATTAAACCCAAAGGAGAAACGCAGTGTGGACCAAACATCATAGACACAGCGAGGGTGCGGCTCTTTGAAGACTCGTAGACAACAGTGTGACAGTCGGGAAGTTTGACGAAAAGTGGGACAGAAGTTGATAGGAATAGAAAAAAAAGTGTATTTGTGGATCAGCCATTCTCATTCTCTTTTCATCGGTCTTAGCCAGCAGTGCTAATAGTGCAGGATTATCCACAGTGAAGATGAAAGGGCTTTCATTTCCCTCTGAGCCGCCTCAGTGTGTGCGTGCACATAAGAAAGGCTTTTTGTGCGACATTGTCAAAGACCAAAATAGCAGCCAGACAAAATGAGTAATTATCTGTCCTCTCTCTCTCACTCTCTTTGTGCTTTCTGTCAACACTGTCTCTCTCTCTCTCTGTCTCTCTCTCTCCGTCTGTCTTGCCTTTACTGCCTTTCCTTTTATTTCCTCTCTGTGACGATGTGACTGTTGTCTTCAGGCAGCTCTTTGTCCACACTGAATTAACAGATCAAATGTAACATGGCCTCATATCCTCTTCTTTGTCCTCTCTTAGTTGGCAAACTGCTAAATAAACTGTGCATCACTGCTAGTACTGGCACCCCTGGATTTTTTCCAAAAAATGCACCATTTTTCTCAGAAAATGAATGCCATTTACACACATTTATTTCCTTTGTGTGCATTGAATTAACACAAAAAGGGAGGGGAAAAACCCCAAAGTGAATATAATTACAAGCAAAACTCAAAAAATGGGCCCAACAAAATTATTGGCACCGTCAATTTAATATTTGGTTGCAGACCCTTTGGAAAAAATAACTGAAATCAATCTCTCCCTATAACCATCAACAAGCTTCTTGCACCTCTCAACTGGAATTTTGGACCACTCCAGTTCTCTCATATTTGAAGGGTGCCTTCTCCCAACAGCAGTTTTTAAGTTTCCTCCACAGATTTTCAATGGGATTAAGATCTGGACTCATTGCTGGCCACGTTAGAACCCTCCAGCACTTTGTTTTCATCCATTTCTGTGTGCTTTTAGAGGTATGTTTGTGGTCATTGTCCTGCTGGAAGACCCATGACCTAGGACGCAAACTCAGCTTTCTGACACTGGGCCCTACGTTGCGACCCAAATCCCTTGGTAATCTTCAGATTTCATGATGCCTTGCACACAGTCAGAGACAGACACACAAGTGTGTGCAGTCCCAAAGTCACGCTGGTGCAATGTTTGCACTTCTGTCACTTCATTAGTCCTCCTCTCAAATACTGTGAAGGCCCCGTAAAGCAGATGTTGAAGGCGACGACCATGTTTCCCCTATTTTCTGCGTATTTTCCAATAAAGTGACAATACATTCACTGTACAGGGGTACTGACATGACTACAACCACAACTCAGTACTACACACTCAGTACCGATCCTGTACCTAAAGTCGTGTTGTATACTTTATCACAGTACAAGTTAAGTCTTACAGTATAAGTATCTCCCCACAGAAAGAGTGGACTACTAATTGTGCCCTTGTGGTGAAAAAGTTACAAATTATTATTATTATTATCTTCTTTAGATTGAATTCACTCTGTCCACTCTCTGACGATCCAAACATCCATTTCAAGCACAATCTTGTACGAGTGAAAGGTTTTTGTCTTGTATTTCTATTTTTGACAATTTAACGATCATTGTAAATTCCTCTGGTTGACCGTCTTCCAACCCATGATCCAACAGCTTCAACGCAGCTTCGATGAGCTGTCTTTCAACTTGAAGATTGTGGGTTCGATTCCCGGCTCTGCTAGATGTGTCTTTGGGCAAGACACTTAAGCCCACATTGCTCTTGACGGCTGTGAGTGAACGGGTGTGAAAGATGAGTGGGTGAAAAACTGTAGTGTGACGCAGCTTTGAGTGGTCATCAAGACTAGAAAAGACTTAGTTCAATTTCAAAGGAAAACAAGGTGTTTGGTTTGTTATGGCTGAACTGTTCCTGTGTTCTCTTTCTACTCATGATCCTATTTTGTAAAAAGTGCTTAGAATCCTTCCTTTGAAGGTATAAACTAGTGCTGTCAGTTGAACACATTATTAACGGCGTTAACGCAAACCCATTTTAACGAGGTCCATTTTTTTATCGTGAGATTAACTTCTTTTACGTTAACGATTAACAAAGGAATGAAATTGAATTGTGTCCTTTTCACTTTGACGTCACTTTTTACCACCACAATTCACTGATGGTGGTGATGAGCAATATTTGATCAGATGCTTCGTGTGTTTTGTGAGATCCTGGGACAATACGACGTAAAACACAATATATGTGCTTTTGGAAAGTTGGATAATGGATGACATGGGAGGAAGGTTAAATCATAGATTACACAGAGAGGAAAGATGCAATTCTAATGTATTTGTTGATTGATGTGAGTGAATGACAGCACTTTCTAATGCAGCGTCTTATGCAAATAACTACACGCTTTAAATTGACTTGTGTGACAAACATATTCACAAAGCAACAGTGGACATTTATTCTGTGTCTACTTATCAGACCAAACTGTCAGTGACAGTTGAGCATCGATCTCATCTAACACTGAGTTACATGAAGAACTGATGTTTGTTTCCATTGTTCAACACATTGATCGTTCTGTCTGCACCTGTCTGTCGCTGTATGTTATAATGGACGTGATTTACAGTATGACAACAGCAATGGTGCCAGGTGCTCTTATACATTTGTTTCCCCCTTTTGCAGCCTTACATTATTGGCTTCTATCAGACAGTATATAAGATATGATAAGGTAAGATCAGATAATTACCTCTCACCTCTGGATTTATCATCACTATTATTATTATTTTATAATTAAAAAGTCGAAAAATCAGTAACTGTATAAACTTGTAACTTGATACAGTTGTTGTGTATCTGCTCCTGGTCTCTCTCTCTCTTCTGTCTCTACCTCATCTCCCTCTTGTCCTTTCTCTCCCCCCATTTTCTGTCCCCCACCTCTCCACTGTCCCCCATTTTTCCTTTCACCCCAACCGGTCGAGGCAGATGACCGCACATCTCTGAGCCTGGTTCTGTCAGAGATTTCTTCTTCTGTTAAGAGGGAGTTTTTTCTCTCCACTGATGCCTAGTGTTTGCTCATTGTGTGAACTGTTGTGTTTCTCTGCTCTCCTTGATGTTGTCTATGTACAGTGCCTTGAGATAATGTATGTTATGATTTGGCGCCATACAAATAAAATTGAATTGAATTGAATTGAATTGGTTACCCTCCATAACCTCTCATTATTCTTGGAGTTAAAACTTTTTGAACGTTCTTAGTCAAATCCCTGTCCCCTGTAAAAGCTAGCGAGAACAATGTGACCTCTCAACAAGTCATCGTTGTGTCAGTTTTCAACAGAAAGTGTTGCAAAGGCCCTGCAGAGAGTATCGCTCTCATGTCAGAGCACAGCTTGGTGTGCCATCAGAGAGCTTCTCTTCATCATAACCAACACATTCTTTGACAGCTTGCTATAGAATAGCATTCATAGCATTTTCAAAGCTAAATATAACAGGTTGTTATGCTTATACTCAACAACATGCTCATGCTCGGAACCCTCTGGCTGATGGTCTCCAACTGTGTTGGATCAGTTCAGTGGATGTTGGAGAGAGACTGGGCCATTTTGAGCTTCAGATGCTACTTCATCGTGTAGCATCTTCTGGTATTCTGGTATTTCCAAGGACCTTCAGGAGAGAATGTTCTCAGCCAGATATAAAACTTTGGCCTGACCAGTTGCTTCAGGTTCAAACACTCTTGGTCCACTCTGATTCATCATGTGTTGCTTGTGTTCATAATTGGTTCTCGAACCTCTCTTTTTTTTCTCTCTTTAAGAGTAAGAACAGTCATTTTCATTCCTTTTGAGATGATGACCTCAATTTGAGGTTTGCAATTTGTCTGAGTGCAAGACGCCCCTGCGCGGTCTGGCTCAGACTCCAAATCATCAGAATAAGACTCTGTTGGAGTCGTTGCTTTTGTCTATTGCTTGAAAAAGAATCATAAATGGAAGAGGTTAGGCTGTCCAACATAAGGTCTTCATCAGTGCACATTTTAATGTATCCTTGTCCTTTTTATTCACGGCACTGACTTTGTCTTCTACTGTGAACACACTCTTCATCATATACTGCTTCCTGTGTAGCAAAAAAAAAAAATACATGTACATGTAAATACATACCTCTGATTTTATTCTGATAAAGCAGATTTAAAATACACTGAAAATAAAAATTAGAACTTTTTTTAGCTTTTAACATAAAATAACTGCACTCAACACAAACCATTTTAGACTGCAGATTGTTCCTCTTCACAGCATTGATTAGTGTACGGGAAAATTGATGCTGAAACTGCAGTTCTGATCATTATTAAAAATCGTTAAGATTACGATTAACTTTATTGTCTTGGGCCCTACACCCATGCTGCAGTCAAAAAAACATATACAACACATTTTAAAATGTATGAAAGTATGTAAACAAAAGGCAAATACACAACAATAGACAACCACAGTTGCACCAGCTACAGTATAAGAACCTAGGTCACAACAGGGCAATAAAGATTCTATTCTCATCCAGGACTCAGAGCTCGGAGATGATTTGATGACTTTTGGGATAAAAAGTGGATCCATTTTCATTCTTGTTCCCGTCTGACCGAAGAATTGAGACGTCCATTCATCCCTGTTTAAAAAAAAAAGAAGAAATTCTCCTTGAAAATAAATATTTGTTCAGTGCTAAAATAGAAACATGATCTAGGTGAAACTTGTTGGTGGACGGGAACGCATCACCCCGATACTTTATTCCCTCCTCTGGCTGCCTGTGTGTTTTAGAAGAGATTTAAACTTGTAATGTTTGTGTTTAAAGCTCTAAATGGCCTCGCCCTTAACTGAGATGTGAACTGTTCGTAAGCACGGCAGAGATCCTGCTTGACGTGCCCACGTCAACATGTAAACAGTGGGGTGGCCGAGCTTTCTCAGTTGCCGCCCCCAGGCTCTGGGATTGAGTGCAATCAGCCAGGGGTGGAGTCGAACTTGCGACCATTGCGACCATGATGTCTCTCGCCCACATGTGTTTTTGTTGTTTTGTATGCTTTGATTCATGCGTCATGAATTTGTTTTTACTGTCTGCTGTTAACGCTGTGGCTCTGTAGTGTTTGTATTATGTGAAGCACTTTGGTCAACTGTGTGTTGTTGTAAAGAGCTATAGAAATAAAGTACATTACGTTATGCCAAAGTGACCATGATGTAATCTACATCACTAAAGATTAACTGCATTCCCTGATGAGTGGAGTTCTGTCCTGGCCTCAATCAGACAGTGTCACCGTAGAGCTCCTGTAAATAAGCAGACAACAAGCCAAACATAAGTCAGTGTTAAACTGTACTAATTCATTGTCATCGCTCAAACAATGTGCGACACAACAGCACAATCTGAGGTAATATTAGATTGTACCTTTTAAATATTTCACACAAAATAACATTAGATCTTCCTTTTGATCATAATTTCCAAGATGAGCAACGAAGGAGCAAAGAGCTGACGATATATAATTTAAAGCCGACAAATCAGTCCCAATGTATGACGTGTTGTACAACTTGCCTTTTCTCACTGTGTGGAGGTTTTCTGGCTCCACACAGTGTGCAGGCGGAAACTTGTGCAGAGAATATGTCAATAACCTCAGCTGTCAGTTCATCAGCTGCCATCTCTCACTCACATCAACCTCACTCGCTCTCTCCCATCTGTCTCCATCTTAGTCTGCGTTCATCTCTTTTATCTCCCTAGTCAACGTCATTGTGATTCCTCCAGTAAAAATACACACACACACACACACAGTGGTAGGAAAATATATATATTGGGAAGGTCAAAGGTCAGGGAACCAGTGATGTAGGTAAACAGTTGAAGCTCGGACCAGTGGGTCAACGTTAACCCAAGTACGGGCTCATCTGCTGATCAGCACATAAACACACACATAGACACACAACCTAATGCCTTGCACATGCACGTATAAAGAGTGAGTGTGAGTCAGTCTTAACCTGAGGGAGGCAGAGATACAGAACTGAATTACATCTTCTGTTATCCTTGTTAAGCTTGTTGTCTTTCACATCTGCCTACATCGTCGTCATTTTCTCCACAACAACAACATTCTTGTACATGGACATAAACCTTAACCATCACAACTAAATGCCAAGTCTTAACCCAGAAACAGCCCTTTTATAATAAATGTCAATCGCAGATGATGTGGTGCCACGCCCCCTTTCCCTGCCACACACACTCGCTTAACTGTTTCTGATGTAACTTCTATATTCACATTTACATGTGTGTAGATTTCATTTGCTCCCGTTCAGCAGCACATCTGCAGCGTTCATGTATTCACACAGTGACACAGCATGAACACTCCCATTCAGTCCTTGTTAGTTTCA
>NW_025321322.1:0-7244 GCF_019176455.1 Solea senegalensis
AGTTAACATCTTATAAGTTATACTTCTGTACCCTCAGTGTTTGATTTTGCAATGATTTCACTGTTGGGATGTGTTTTTCTATTAGTGTCTCTTTGTGTGCGCATTCAGCTGAGATAAGGCTGTTTCGTGACTTTTTTAATTTTTTCTACTGTCTCGTTACATAAAACTCACAAATGAAGTTAACATCTTAAAAGTTATACTTCTGTACCCTCAGTGTTTGATTTTGCAATGATTTCACTGTTGGGATGTGTTTTTCTATTAGTGTCTCTTTGTGTGCGCATTCAGCTGAGATAAAGCGTTTAGTGACTTTTTCAGTGTTTGATACTGTAATGATTTCACTGTTGGGATGTGTTTTTCTATTAATGTCTCTTTGTGTGCGCATTCAGCTGAGATAAGGCGTTTAGTGACTTTTATAATTTTTCTACTGTCTCGTTACATAAAACTCACAAATGAAGTTAACATCTTAAAGGGTGCCATGCTTCCGTACCCTCAGTGTTTGATTTTTCTGTGAGATTTCACTGTTTGGATGTGTTTGTTTTTCTATTAGTGTCTCTTTGTGTGTGCATTCAGCTTAGATAAGGCGTTTAGTGACTTTTATAATTTTTCTACTGTCTCGTTACATAAAACTCACAAATGAAGTTAACATCTTAAAAGTTATACTTCTGTACCCTCAGTGTTTGATTTTGCAATGATTTCACTATTGGGATGTGTTTTTCTATTAGTGTCTCTTTGTGTGCGCATTCAGCTGAGACAAGGCTGTTTCGTGACTTTTTTAATTTTTCTACTGTCTCGTTACATAAAACTCACAAATGAAGTTAACATCTTAAAAGTTATACTTCTGTACCCTCAGTGTTTGATTTTGCAATGATTTCACTGTTGGGATGTGTTTTTCTATTAGTGTCTCTTTGTGTGCGCATTCAGCTTAGATAAGGCGTTTTCGTGACTTTTTTAATTTTTCTACTGTCTCGTTACATAAAACTCACAAATGAAGTTAACATCTTAAAAGTTATACTTCTGTACCCTCAGTGTTTGATTTTGCAATGATTTCACTATTGGGATGTGTTTTTCTATTAGTGTCTCTTTGTGTGCGCATTCAGCTGAGATAAGGCTGTTTCGTGACTTTTTTAATTTTTCTACTGTCTCGTTACATAAAAACTCACAAAATGAAGTTAACATCTTAAAAGTTATTTCTTCTCTGTATGGATGGTAAACACAGAGTCTGTCTGCTGCTCTTGATTCCATGGAAGGAGTTTTTGTGTGTTGTTTTATTTATTTATTTATCTGTGGAGCTTTTCAAGTAAAGCAACAGAGACTAAGGAGGGAGAGCTAAGGGGAGAGAGAGTACAGCGAGAGGAAAGGTGGAAAGAGGAATTGATTTTCTTGGGTTAAGGAGGGCCTGTAATTAAAATGTTAATTTGAGAAAGAGAGAGATAGTGTCCTGACAGCAGAAAGAGAGGGATAAGACTACTGATAATCAGAATGACGGAACAGGACAGAGGGAATGAAAGAGGAGAGAGGGGAAGGGAGGCACATCCACAGAACACCACAGTCACTGATTCCTCCAAGCTTCTGCTCCTGTCTGTTTCTAATGAATGCTGCTAATCTGCTGTTCACCACATCACAGAGGGTTTCAACTAGATTCACATGTGGTGACTGTGGAGGTCACTGAGGTGACTGAGGTCACTGTGAAGCCGGCAGAACACTGCGTGACCCAGACCGGGGTCCGCAACAATAACTAGCAATAAATGATAAAACTATACATTACTGGGCAGGAGAACAGGTAAACGAGACTGTGTGGTCACCTGGAGCCACAGTGACGCTAAAACACTTCATGTCCGTCAATCCTAAGATTATTGCTTGACGCTTGTATTCTACACTGACAGAGACTCGTGCTGAAGAAATCTCTGTGTAAAATGGAGGAAACCATAATGTGTCTCTGACATGACAAACTGCTGCTGTATGACTCTGACGTGTGATGGCGGTAAAACACTTTTTATATACAGTTTGTATAATAACTGTATATAATGAGAGTAGTCTGGTGTGAACACTGCACTCAGGTCTATGTACAGATCTCACAGCTATAAAGGTAGAAAATATCTGTGTGTGTGTAGGTGGGTGGTAAAACCTGTGTGCTGGGGCTAATAGGGGGCTCATTAAAGAGGTTGCATTGTTAATTTGGTATGGCCTCTGTAGATCGTAATGATCTCACCCACTAATCACCCTGACACACACACACAGCTGTTTTGGACCCATCAGATACAATCTAATTACTTTTGTGTCTAATTGATTAGTAATGGAGGGAGGATGGGAGGATGGGAGGAGAGAGGGATGAGCTCCAGGTAGAGAAGAGGCCGAGTGTGAATATAATGACTCAGGAGCAGGGGTCAAAGGCCACCTCACAGCCACAACAACATGGCTGACGTAGCAATAACAGCACTGTCAACATGTTCTGTTATGGTGTCATTAACACAGACACACACACAGATGAACGCACATATAAATCTATACGAGGACTGGCGAGAGGCTTGAATATGGCTGACGGAGCAGCACGGCTGCTGTTGCCTGCAGCCTTCACACGTCTGCTGATAACGATATTTACATCATTCAAATTCCATCTCATATTTAGAAAAAAACATGTTGCTATGGAGCTGACACAGCAATAAAATGACTGCAGTTGGTTAATGACCTGAGCATTTAACCTCTGACCCGCTTTGCTGGCCGGAGGCTCGACATGATCCATACAGCAAGAACAATACGACAACAGTCAGTCACACAGTATGTAGCTAGTGATGACTGTGTGTAAAGGTAAATGGATGTGTTGACACGACAATATCCATCAAAGATACACAGGGGGAAATACTGGTGAAAAAGAAGCTATTTGTCTCCATTAAATAACTCTGCTGCATCCAAGTCACACAAAAACAACACTGGGACAGTTCACTAACACTTACTGTAAGTGCTGCTTTACACGTGATCATTGTCTGACAATTAGATATAAAGCTTAAATTGACTTTAAAGGACTGAGTCTTGTTGGAGGCGTGTGCTCCTCACAGCGTCACTGTAGTGTACGGAATGTCTTTCAATGTCATGGAATTCCAAGAAAATAACAATATTCAAAATGAAATCAAAAATGATGTGTAATTCCACACTTGTGATGTCATCACTACCTAATTAGCTGTGTATCTCTTACCACAAGGTGGCAGCAGCAAGCGTTACTTTAGTGGACTGATGACATTTCCAAGGTTCCTTGAATGCATTAGCAGCAGGTGTTTGGTTAGTGGACAACATTTGTGTTTATGAGGGTCACTGAATGCACTTCTACTCACTCCATGTGGCAGAGGTCGGCATTGATTTATGGAAAAAGCAGCCTTTTGGTTTTCAATCATCAGCAGAAAATCAAATCATACACACAAAACCTCAGGAAAAATGGCCCTTAAACTAGCTCATTTAGTCATTGATCGGCAATGTCTGCTAGATGTGCTACTAGAAATTAGCTAGTACAAGTGATGGGTGTGGTGGCTGTTAGACAGAGTGGTGGATCCTGCCAATAGGTTGTAGAATATCAAATCGGAGCCCATTAATAAACTAAAAAAAAGGACACGAGGACACTCATCAGTGAGTCTATTCACTTGTCTTTTCTTCCGTCTCATGTTAGTAATAAACAAACACCAGTGTTGAGATTTTAATGGAAATGTCACCAACCCCCAAACCATGTGCTGATAATAAACAACTGACTAATCATCAGAGATGAACCAAATCCTGTTTAAACAAAAGGTCAGAATACATCTCACCACATGTTAGTGGTCGTGTGGTTTTTCAGGGATTTTCCTGCACACTCTCTAACCACACGTGTAAAAATAAACCAACTTCACCAACTGCTGAAGCCAACAGGTCTTTGAAGTGTGTGTGTGTGTGTGAATCTTAAAGGATTAGAGCTGCAGCAGGCCCTTCTTTTGAAGCCTGACCTCGGCACATGTCTGAGGTAACGCGTGTGTGTGTGTGTGTGTAGCTGGACTCACCGTACTCCGCCCTCAGATGCTCTGGAATGTGAGGCTCATATCCCTCTTTCTCTGGGACCTCATCGAAGTCATCATCCTCCTCATCATCGTCATCTCCATCTGACGAAGCCTTTACCTGGAAGAAGAAGATGAAGCTTCTGTGGTAATACAAGTATTTATTTTAAAATCATTTAAAATTATACACAGTTTATGTTCTGCTTCAGGATGATTTTGTTGTTGTTGTTGACTCTTTCTGAGGTTACTGAGGTTACACACGTCCTACATATACCTACATATTGATATGGTGAGCCCTTTGTTTCCTTGGTTTAGTGATCGCTGTGGCTCAGTGGAGAATGGGATGACAATGATGTGTGTGTGTGTGTTGAGCTGCTATCTACACTAAGCAGAATTTACGGTTTTTAATTTCCCACTAAGGTTGTTAGCCATTGGCTGAGCTACAATGCAGAACACAACATTCATATACACACAGGGGTCATTTCCATAATACAAACACACACACACACACACGGACACATAGTCCATTCTAGCACCATAATAATCACAGTGATTAGCATTATGAGGAGCAGTAAAACCTAACGTTAAACTAACCTCTTATTCCCAAAGGCCTCTTTTTCATTAGTGTGTAATACCTGTGACTGAACGTGTGTGTGTGTGTGTGTGTGTGAGTGTGAGTGCCTGTGTTGCTGCTGATAAAGCCCATTAAAGTGACTTATCATTTGGTAAATTAGTTTAGGAATGATGAGTCCTTAGATGATTACACACACACACACACACACACACACACACACACACACAGCTCAGTGAACCATGGCTCAGGTCTGTACACACCTCCTGATGCAGCTGCAGCACTGCCTTCGCATGCACACACACACACACACACGCACACCACGCGACGCATGCACACACACACAAGCACACACACACGCACACCCTGATGCAGCTCACACAGACCAATTAAAACACTTTAATAGAACAATTCTCAACATGGCATTAACCAGCAACTGAACAATTAATGTGTAATTAGCAGTCATTAATGCCGGCACTAACACACACACACATACACACAGAGACATGCTGGGGCGTTAACGCGGAGATGAATTAGTTCTAAATCATAATTGGCACAGATGTCGAGATGTATACACACGTGCAGAACATTCTATTTCATGCATCTTAAAATACAAAGATCTCATTGTGTTTGTCAACACTTTATCCAATCAAGGTCCTCTGCGTGTTTGTCAGTGCATGTTCATGAGGTAAGAGAGGAAATGAGCGCAACGTTAGCGTAAAGACGACATCCCTGACAGTAGCTTTAAGAAACAATTACAAAGACTGATATGAGTGTATTAAGCTGAGGCTGTTAGCAGCAGATATCAGCCAATTACTACTGGTCTGCTCAAAACCCTAATACTGTGCTTGTGTTTAATGTTCAATAAACTGGCTCTTCAGTGTAGGATATCCACCACTGTGAAAAAAGAAATTGAGGGAGTGACAAAGAAATTCATTAGAGCGTATTTTGATCAACACTGACTCAACGACTACATCACTGCTCAGTAAATCCGATCATTCACAGCACCTCTGATCCTTTGTGTCCACTTTACAAATGCAATCATGGCAGTGGGTTTAAATGTTGTTTTTCTTCGATTCTAGACCTTAATATTATATCAATCAATCCTCATCCACTGAAGTCTCAGCAGTGGTCTCTGCCAGTGCCTCTGAGCCAGACTCTGAGCACCGAACCCTAACATCCATCAGGGTGAGGGACAGAGATGGTACACTTCAGTGTGGGTAAGGTATCAGAGCTTATGATAATGAAGACATTTGAAGACATTTACATTCATCATTTATTACTATATTGTGTATCTTAGCATATTTCAGTGGATGTTCTGGTCAAAGAAAGTTCAACTGTGGTGGTTGTTCGTGTGTGTGTGTGTGTGTGTGTGGTGGGAGGAATATAAATGACAGCAGAAAACACTGAAGCATCAGAAAATGTAACAAGCAAATTACAAACAAACGACATTACAACACAGTGACTAACGTAAAGCTGGGGGGGGGGAGGTAAAATGCCCCTGACTCAGATGTGTGAGCTGTGAGACGCTGCATCTTATTTATTTCTCAGAGCAAACGCTCTTAAACAGAAGAGTAAGACTTTAAACACCAAAGCAAACTTTCTCCATTACTCCACTCCACTGCTACACTTATTCATCCTCTCAGTACAATGGATTCACACACCGCACACGTACACACACACACACAGATAGAGTCTCTATAGGTTTTGTGCTTGTCTGCTTTAATCCTGGCTGGTTTATTCTGCTCTGATCAATGACCTAAGACTAAGAAGTGATCACCCAGCTGGAGGAAAATCCTGCCCTAACATCATCCTTTCTTCCCCTCTTTCTGCAGCTTTGTCTCTAATTCACCTTAATTTAATCCCGATAGCATCAAGTGCTGTCGAGCGGCTTGGCAGAGCTGTAAGTCTCAGCGCAGAATTAGCTTTCCTCCAGAAACATTTTGCTGACGGGGAGCATGGCTAAAATATGGCCTCTATTCCCCCACATGGCTGCATGGGGCTGCTTTGCATTTTAACAGAGCTTTGGTTTATTCTCCAGGACACACACGAGGAGAAAATCACACAGTCACGCACAGTTCCCTGCAGGAGATAAAAACTGCTGCTTTAACTGAAACTCAAGATTTAGCAGACAAATTAGAAGTCATGGTTTGGGTAAAGCAGGGCCATGTGTCACTGTAATGGGAAAAAGACAAAACAAATATTGGTAACTTCAACATTAAAAACCAGCACAGACAGAAATAAAAATAACTCCTGCACAGAGAAGAATAAATTATAAAGTTGTTTAAGTAAAGCAGGGTCATGTGTTACTATAATGGCAATGTTTACTCAGAGACAAAACAGAAGCTGCTGCTGGAGGAAAGAAAAAGAAGTCGTTCTTTAACAAGCACATAAAACACAGACGTGTTACACACGTGTGTCAGTGGCTGCTGCAGCAACAACCACTCACAACATCATGGAAACATAATAATCTTATATACTATTAGCTTATATAACTAGGTCTGGCTCAGATATGATGTCATGTTACTGATGTGACATCAGTCAGAGAATCTCAACACTGATCATTGTTTGAGTGTTTTTGCCAAAGTTGATCATTTTCAACTCGCGCAAAATGAAGCAAAAGATTAGAAACACGAATGACGAGAAACGCGAATGACGAG
>NW_025321323.1:0-2767 GCF_019176455.1 Solea senegalensis
TTCACATTTAGAAGCTGAAATATGACAGAATGTAAAAATATTCACATTTAGAAGCTGAAATATGACAGAATGTAAAAATATTCACATTTAGAAGCTGAAACATGACAGAAGTTAGAAAGTATTCAAATTTAGAAGCTGATAAATGACAGAAACAAGAAAATATTTACATTTAGAAGCTGAAACATGACAGAAGGGAGAAAGTATTGACATTAAGAAGCTGAAATATGACAGGAAGTAGAAAGTATTCACATTTGGAAGCTGACAAATGACATAAATTAGAAAGTATTCACATTTAGAAGCTGATATATGACAGAAAGTAGAAAATATTAAAATTTAGAAGCTGAAATATGACAGAAAGTAGAAAATGTTCACATTTAGAAGCTGAAACATGACAGAAAGTAGAAAATGTTTACATTTAGAAGCTGAAACAAGACAGAAATTAAAAAATATTAACATTTAGAAGCTGAAAAATGATGTTGCATTTAGAAGCTGAAATATGACAGAATGTAAAAAGTATTCAAATTTAGAAGCTGATAAATGACAGAAAGTAGAAACTGTTCCCATTTAGAAGCTGAAACATGACAGAAAGTAGAAAATATTCACATTTAGAAGCTGAGAAATGACAGAAGGTAGAAAGTATTCAAATTTAGAAGCTGATAAATGACAGAAAGTAGAAAATATTCACATTTAGAAGCTGAAACATGAAAGAAATTAAAAAATATTCACATTTAGAAGCTGAAAAATGACAGAAAGTATTCACATTTAGAAGCTGACAAATGACAGAAAGTAGTTAGTATTAACATTTAGAAGGTGAGAAATGACAGAAATTAGAAAATATTCACATTTAGAAGCTGAAAAATGACAGAAGGGAGAAAGTATTCACATTAAGAAGCTGAAATATGACAGGAAGTAGAAAGTATTCACATTAAGAAGCTGAAATATGACAGGAAGTAGAAAGTATTCACATTTGGAAGCTGACAAATGACAGAAATTAGAAAGTATTCACATTTAGAAGCTGATATATGACAGAAAGTAGAACATATTAAAATTTAGAAGCTGAAATATGACAGAAAGTAGAAAATGTTCACATTTAGAAGCTGATAAATGACAGAAAGTAGAAAATATTCACATTTAGAAGCTGAAACATGAAAGAAATAAAAAAATATTCACATTTAGAAGCTGAAAAATGACACAAAGTATTCACATTTAGAAGCTGACAAATGACAGAAAGTAGTAAGTATTCACATTTAGAAGGTGAGAAATGACAGAAATGAGAAAATATTCAAATTTAGAAGCTGAAAAATGACAGAAAGTAGAAAATATTCACATTTAGAAGCTGAGAAATGACAGAAGGTAGAAAGTATTCAAATTTAGAAGCTGATAAATGACAGAAAGTAGAAAATATTCACATTTAGAAGCTGAAACATGAAAGAAATTAAAAAATATTCACATTTAGAAGCTGAAAAATGACAGAAAGTATTCACATTTAGAAGCTGACAAATGACAGAAAGTAGTTAGTATTAACATTTAGAAGGTGAGAAATGACAGAAATTAGAAAATATTCACATTTAGAAGCTGAAAAATGACAGAAGGGAGAAAGTATTCACATTAAGAAGCTGAAATATGACAGTAAGTAGAAAGTATTCACATTAAGAAGCTGAAATATGACAGGAAGTAGAAAGTATTCACATTTGGAAGCTGACAAATGACATAAATTAGAAAGTATTCACATTTAGAAGCTGATATATGACAGAAAGTGGAAAATATTAAAATTTCGAAGCTGAAATATGACAGAAAGTAGAAAAAGTTCACATTGAGAAGCTGAAACATGACAGAAAGTAGAAAATGTTCACATTGAGAAGCTGAAATATTACAGAAAGAAGAAAATATTCACATTTAGAAGCTGGCAAATGACAAAATTAAAAGATATTCACATTTAAGAAGCTGAAATATGAAAGAAAGTATAAAATATTCACATTTAGAAGCTGAAATATGACAGAAAGAAAAAAAGTATTCACATTTAGAAGCTGAAATATGACAGAAAGTATTCACGTTTAGAAGCTGACAAATGACAGAAAGTAGTAAGTATTCACATTTAGAAGGAGAGAAATGACAGAAATTAGAAAATATTCACATTGAGAAGCTGAAAAATGACAGAAAGTATTCACATTTAGAAGCTGACAAATGACAGAAAGTAGTAAGTATTCACATTTAGAAGGTGAGAAATGACAGAAATGAGAAAATATTCAAATTTAGAAGCTGAAAAATGACAGAAAGTAGAAAATATTCACATTTAGAAGCTGAGAAATGACAGAAGGTAGAAAGTATTCAAATTTAGAAGCTGATAAATGACAGAAAGTAGAAAATATTCACATTTAGAAGCTGAAAAATGACAGAATGGAGAAAGTATTCACATTAAGAAGCTGAAATATGACAGGAAGTAGAAAGTATTCACATTTGGAAGCTGACAAATGACATAAATTAGAAAGTATTCACATTTAGAAGCTGATATATGACAGAAAGTAGAAAATATTAAAATTTAGAAGCTGAAATATGACAGAAAGTAGAAAATGTTCACATTTAGAAGCTGAAACATGACAGAAAGTAGAAAATTTTTACATTTAGAAGCTGAAACAAGACAGAAATTAAAAAATATTCACATTTAGAAGCTGAAAAATGACAGAAAGTATTCACATTTAGAAGCTGACAAATGACAGAAAGTAGTAAGTATTCACAATTAGAAGGTGAGAAATGACAGAAATTAGAA
>NW_025321324.1:0-16575 GCF_019176455.1 Solea senegalensis
GTGTGTGTGTGTGTGCTGGCGCGCGGGCAGAGCCAAACTCAAGCTTTTTCTTTGCCGCGGGACATGAAACAATGAGGCTCGAGCCGGTTTTAATAAAGCGCGCTTTCCCTCCTTTCAACTCTGGCGCGAGGCGGACGAGCCGGCAGCGGAGAGCGATCGATAATTAATGACGATGAATAATTTAACCCTATCGATTGATACTTTTTCTCCCCTCTTGCATGACCTGGGCTGGCGTTCCTTCCGTACCTCACTCACTAATATCGTTATCGCGCGCTCACCACGTCCTCCTCTTCATCTCACCTCTTCTTCAACTTGTTGGAGTTCCTAGCCTTTTCTTGGTTTGAGTGCAGCTGCAGTGTCTGCAGTGTCTGCATGTGCAGTGTCTGCAGTGTCTGCAGGTGCAGTGTCTGCAGCGTCTGCAGTGTCTGCATGTGCAGTGTCTGCAGTGTCTGCAGTGTCTGCATGTGCAGTGACTGCAGTGTCTGCAGGTGCAGTGTCTGCAGCGTCTGCATGTGCAGCGTCTGCAGTGTCTGCATGTGCAGTGTCTGCAGGTGCAGTGGCTGCAGCGTCTGCAGTGTCTGCATGTGCAGTGTCTGCAGTGTCTGCATGTGCAGTGACTGCAGTGTCTGCAGGTGCAGTGTCTGCAGCGTCTGCAGTGTCTGCATGTGCAGTGTCTGCAGGTGCAGTGTCTGCAGCGTCTGCAGTGTCTGCATGTGCAGTGTCTGCAGTGTCTGCAGGTGCAGTGTCTGCAGCGTCTGCAGTGTCTGCATGTGCAGTGTCTGCAGCGTCTGCAGTGTCTGCAGTGTCTGCATGTGCAGTGTCTGCAGTGTCTGTATGTGCAGCGTCTGCATGTGCAGCGTCTGCAGTGTCTGCATGTGCAGCGTCTGCATGTGCAGCGTCTGCAGGTGCAGTGTCTGCATGTGCAGTGTCTGCAGGTGTGATATTCTCTGCAATTAATGTTTTCTTCACTAATTGTTTGTCACAAAACTGTAAAAACAAAAACATTTAATATGTTTCCTGCACTGCAGGGGCTCCAGCGTCAAACTGTCATGTAGTGAAACTCAGGGGTGTAGACTTTGAGCAGAGGTCTCAAACATGTGGCCCGTGGGCCCTCAAACTGATTTATGGTGGCCCCCCCCCCACGTAATGTCAAATTATAATGTGTATATATTTTTTTTATCTTTAACTATTTATTGTTCCATATCAACACAGACACTTTTATTTTGAAATTCAGTGAAATATTGTTATTGCAGTATCATGTTGGAACGTCAGGACTCACTGCGTCACTTTAACAACGTTCAAACACCTTTGAAGAAGTCAAACGTTTTGTCTCATTTCTGTGAGAGACTTTCAGACTGAGTTCCAGTGAATGATGCTGAGGTTTGTCGGTCCTGTCATGTGATACAGATTCCACAGATTCCACAGATTCCACAGATTCCACAGATTCCACAGATTCCACCGTCCTGGTGTGTGAGAGACTCGGTGCCGGCTGTGCTCCCGCAGTGTGGCACAGTGGGTCACAATCACAGAGTCTCCTGTAAACACACACACTACGTCTTCAGCGCTGCACTGCACTGCTACACGGAGACTGCAGCGAGTGTTACGGCAGAACGTCTGCACTATGGGGAAGATGAGGTTTATTATGGGATGTACAAAATCCACCAATCCAAACACAGCAAACAAAAACATACATAAATAATACAAAATAACCTAAAAGCTACACTGACATGTGTAAGATTATTTATGAAGTGCATGTTTAAAGTTACACATTTAAGGGTCAAAGGTTAATGAGATCATTTCATTCATATTTAGGATTATATTTTGTTCTAAAAAAAACTAGTAAATTCATGTTGTTTATGTTGCTATAGATTAATGACTTCATTTAGATCAGAGATGTGATACAGTGTTGACTTTACATTTGGAAGGACAAGTTCTTTTCCCTCACCCTGACCCCGCCATGGTTCCTTTCCTCCCCTCCTCTCCTCTCCCTCCCCTGCTCATTTCTCCTCTCTCCTCCTTCTTTCCATCTCCTCTAACAAACCCATAGCAGAGTCCCTCTGTTCTTCCACCCTGAGGCTGACCAGTGTGTCAGAGCTAACCAGGGAGAGGAACAGAGAGAGCGAGGGAGAGGGAGAGAGAGGGAGGGTTCAGTTGGGCCTTTTTCAGGGGCAACCAAAAAGAGGAAGATGAGACAGATGTACAGAGTTTGTTTCATCTCGTGGAAAAAGAAAGCGGGAGAGGCCACACTCTTCATGCCTCTCCGTGGTTTTTTATATTCTCTCTTTTTATATCAAGACCCATCACACTTTCCTTCTTTAGACAGCACTGGAGACATAATGTTGCCTGAATGTCAGACACACACACACACACTGTTCCTCTGTGTACCCCAGTCACTCTGCAGAATGTTAAAAAACACACTGTACTGTAGTTTCCTCTTCACTCCTGTCAGTGATGCACTAACTGTGTCTCCACTCGTGCTGACAGTCCTGTAAAAACCTGCATCAGACAGCGGTCATGTGACCATTGGTGTATATGCTGTACACAACACATCTCACCTTGAACCTGGTTTCCAGGATCACATGTGTCTGAAGAATCCCTGATATGTCACATGTGGAGCTGGAATGATGGAATGAGGCTGATGCTGAACATTATTTGGTGATGAAAGTGGCTCTCGAACCCTTCAGCTGCAGTACAAACACTATTTCTCTTGTGTGAACAGTATAGAGTCGAGCGACAGCAGAAACCAGCGTACAGTATAAAGCATGGACATTAAAATGCAGTACGACAGTCCACCACACAAAGTTCTCTGGCTAAAACTCAGGATGAACATGTGACATGGTTTTCTACACTTGCACCAGGACTCTGACCTGGCCCTCATCGTGGATTAGATGTTAATCTCTACAATCATATATAATGTGAGTGATGACACTGATGAGACTGAGATTAAAGACTAGATTAAAGTCTAGCAGTCTAGATACATCATTTCCCCCTTTAGCAAGTTTAAGACTGCTGTTGTTAATGTTGAATCAGGTGAAGGCCACATGGTGGAGTTGTGGCTCGTGCTGTTGCCTTACAGTAAAAAGACTCGGGTGCACAACCTTTCTGCATGGAGTGTGTATGTTTTCCTTGTGTGTGTTTTCTCTGGTTTCCTCCCACAGTTCATAGGACACTCTAAATCAGGGGTGTCAAACATACGGCCCGGGGGCCAGAACCGGCCAGCCAGAGGGTCCAATCCGGCCCAAAGGATGAATTTGTTAAAATTTCACACTAATCTAAACGTAATCTCAAATGCTCCAGATCCAGTGTGCTGTGTAAATAGTAAATTTAGGCATGATATTGTTGAAATTGCACTTATATTTCTCAAGAAATGTCATGTTTTGTAAAATTATCCTTCATTAAATGTAAAACAAAGGAGAAAAAACAAAGGAGTTCTTGTTGTTCATAGGTTATTATTCTATTATTTTACTATTTTTACTGGTCCGGCCCCCTTGAGATCAAATTGTGCTGTATGTGGCCCCTGAACAAAAATGAGTTTGACCCCCCTGCTCTAAATTGACCATGAGTGTTAATGTGAGTGTGAATGTTTTGAATGTCTCACCCCGCCCCAACTCCGCCTCAGCACACTTTAAGTTCCAAGCCCGCTGAGCAGGTGCTATGCATGACATCACCAGACTGCCGGTCACTGATTGGTCAGAGTTCCGTCACAGGAAGAGACGTCCGACACAAGAATGAAGCCAAACAGCTGAATGCTGAACCGTAGGTCAGTTAAAAAGACTTAATAATCCTACAAATGTGGCTTAATCTCCAACAATTACCTGGGAAATGAGTTAAATATTTCAGTTACACTGAAAACAACTGCTTTTGGTGTGTGTGTGTGTGTGTGTGTGTGTAAAACAAAGTCACCATAGTAGATGACTCCGCCCACGTTGAGGATAGGTACTTTTTTTTAGTGGAGATGCAACCTAAATCTCGCCGTGCCGTGCCGTGCCGTCGCGTGTCGGCCCTTGGATGGACTGGTGTATCTGCATATGTGGGTGAAGTGTAACAGTACTACAGTGAGTGTGATTCAAGGTGATTAAAGTATCAAACACGTTCAATTCCACTCCAGTCAAATCTATGTGTGGAACCTGTTTGAGATGAAATGACATGGTTTGCACCTCAGTGAAGTGTTGTAGCCTCTTTCACTTTTCTTTCTTTCTTTCTTTTTGTTGTTTGTTTTCTGGTCAAAGCTTCACAACGTTCCTCTTCTCACGTGCAACAAAGTTTGGATACAGTTTCTTCAATCAAGTGGAACATTTACCCCATTTGAGGGAGAAAAACATGTTTTGCCGAGGAGTTAGTGGAATAAAAAAAAACAGAAAAGGAGCGCATGTGTTCACCGAGAGGCCCGAGACGCGACTGCGAGTGAATGATAATGTTGCTGTGAATCTGCTGGATGTGAGCGGACACGTTTACCATATCAACTCCATGGTGATAATATGTCAATATTGTATGTGCAGCTTGTTTACACTGCCCCCCCCCCTCTGAGACTGGCAGCAAAAAGCCTTGATCGTCCCTGACCCCGTGTAAGTGTGTGGATTCTTTCTGTCCCGGCAACAGTTGACTCACCGACACACCAGAGGCTCTGTGCGCTCAGACACTTCACAGCACGCGCAACTCAGTACAGTAACCCGTCACCCTATTGTGTGACTTTACTATTGTCGCCGGGTAGATTGTGCGATCCATCATCCCCAATGGGTTTTCATGGGTGGCCTTTTGTGTGTGTGTGTGTGTGTGTGTGTGTGTGAGAGAGGGCCATTGTTTGGACTGAGCTGTCCACAGTTGTGTGCTCTATCAACATCTTTAGTAAACAAAGTGCATTCTCTCCTTCAGCTCGCTCAGATGTGTGTTAGTAGTGTGTCTGTATTGATTCAGTCAATATCTATGGGCTCCATGTCTTATTTTGTGTGTGTGTGTGTGTGTGTGTGTGTGTGTGTGTACCTATCTGTGCCATATCTGCCTGAGCCTTGTGTTTACTGTGCATAATCCATTACAATCTGTGTGTGTGTGTGTGTGTGTGTGTGTGTGTGTGTGTGTGTGTGTGTGTGTGTGTACACGAGGGAGAGAGTATTCCCTCGGCTGCTAGTATAATGTTTCTGGGGTGATGGGGGAACTTGAAAGCCTGTGCTGCCCAAATCAAACTACAAGGAAATGATGGGGGGCTCTTTATTCCCCTCTCTGCCTGGGGGGGGCCGAGGGGACAGAACGAGAGACTGGGGAGGAGAGGGAAGGAGGAGGGAAAGAAGAGGAGGAGAGGAGAGGAGGAGGGGCAGTCTGGCTTCCTTTGATTTGTAAAAATGCATTACCAAATCAACGAAAATTACTGCGCTGGAAGCAAAACACACAGAGCAGGGAGCAGAGGAGGGAGAGAGACAGAGAGAAAGACAGGGAGAGGGGAGGGGAGGAGGAGGTGTGTGGTGTGTGTGTGTGTGTGTGTGTGTGAATAGGAAGGAGGGAAAGAGAAAGGAGGATTCACCTGTATAGATAACACTGTTGGATGAGGATGGATTTGAGGCTTTGTGAGGGTGGTGCAGACGCTACACACACACACACACACGCACACATACTACACACACACACACACACACACACACACACATCTATAGCATCCTCACAGGAGACGAGCTTATACGTGGCCGTGGAGCACGAGAATATGGAAAATGAAAGAGATGGAAGAGTAGTGGTGACCTGATGAAGACACTTATAGATTACTACCACAAACACAAAGAGTGTATGTATTAGGATTCATACAAAGTCTTTGAAAGAACTCATGTAATCCTGGGTTTAATCCAGGGATTTTGACGAGTGTGATTGTGAAAGATTAGGTTTTTTGAAATTATATTATAAATTCTGATCTAAGTAACAGTGTGATGAGTTCTTCTAAAGGGCTTTTATTTGAATATACAAGACAAGCATGTACACACCTGACACCTGACACCTGACTGAGCATCAGTCGTCAACTTACTGTATAATAAAGAATAAAGACAATAACTTTCTCCTGATAGAGAGAGAGATAGATAGATAGATAGATAGATAGAGAGAGAGAGAGAGAGAGAGCGAAAGATTTGAGAACAAGAAAGATGAAGAGAGTGAGAGGGGCCACAATCTACAGGCTAAAGGAGCAGGGTAATAGATAGATAGATAGATAGATAGATAGATAGATAGATAGATAGATAGATAGATAGATAGAAGGGGTCGACCAGAGAGTGAGAGAGTGAGAAATGCCTGGAGTTAGCAATAATAATTTATACAAACACACCTTAATAATTCACGTTCCATTTCAATGCTGGAGGGAAAATCCAAAATTCACAGAGCATAATTAAATAGAGGCAGAGAGTGAAGGCAGAGACGGAGAGGCCCGGCATTAAAGACAGCAGCGTAGCAGCAGTCAGGGTGTCTGTTCCAAAGCAGATCCCGTGTCACAGTCACAGCTCCTCCTCACAAGTCTCCTGTCAGCGCATGCCTTCATGCTGTGAGTCCGTCCTTTAACAAAGCAGCAGGCTGGTCACCAGGTGACGCTGTGGTGTCCAAACCAATAATGTCAAATGACACTTGACATATGGAGAAGAAGAAAAGTGAAGCATCTCAGTTTCTACACATTGAATCATTGTTGCCTGATGCTTGTGCTCCATAGTATAACTACTGTGTCTTTTATCAGCGTCATTTATATTTCTGACAACTTTTCCCCTAAACTGAGGATGGGACGATCCAACGGATTCAGAAGGAGAAGAGTTGGTAATTGTCTGTGTTTAGAGTGTTTTTCTGGTCGTGATGACCGACAGTTTCACCCATTCACACCCATTCACTCTCACATTCATGTGGGCCAGTCGAGCTGGGAAAGTAACAGCATCGTTTCCACGTTTCTCTGTGGACCGTTGGTGAACGCAGCGATGACATCACTCACCACAGCTGTTCATTCACCAGTCAAATCATTGTATAGTGAGCAAAGAAATCAAGTCAACATACTGTAAATCCCATAATAGCACCTCGGACAGGCCCTCAAACATGGAACAACTGAGCCAGATTACGTATTTAGAGAAAGTGTTTTTTTAAATGTATAATGTGGCTGAACTTTGACCTGTTGGTGTTTGTTCATTCATAAATGCAGCACAGGAATGTGCACAGTGTTGCATCAGACACAGCCTCAGGTGACCACGCAAGATTACACCCATCAAACTCCAGCTAAAAAACACATGAAACATAACCTGGATTTATGTTTCTGAACGCGCCTTTGGACTCTTCTGCAATGTTTTCAACAAAGTTCACGCTCAACTTCAGCTCGGGAAAGTTAAACCTGCCGGGGTCGCCTTCAAGGGGAAATAAAAGAAAATAAAACGTTCCTCCGCGAACAGCGATGTGGTAACTCTGCCTTCACTCTGGTTCCCTGTCTTTGTTGTAGGTGTTGTGGAGGCATGGACTGTAACTGCGTCAGTGATCTGCTGCTCCCCCCGGTGCCCGCGCTCTGGACGCCAGGTGAGTCCCCCGCCATCGTCGCTCATGACAGAAATCTGACAACTTTATGATGCCAAGCGCCGTAAAATACCAACAACAGCGAACGCCTCAGAGAATGTGATCAGACAAGAGTTAAGAGTTATTCTTCACTCTTAACTCTTGTCTTCTTGGGTATTGATGAAGTTTTCTGGGGACGTAAGGAAGAACTGACCGTGTTTTGGTGGTGATCTAGATTCAGGATCTTTATCTCGATTAAATCCTTGGATCTCTTGTTCAGACGTGGTATTAACATCCCTCCTCAGTGATCCAGTCACAACACTGGGATTACGATGCATCCTGTGTGTCTACTCCGCTCACGCTGCTGTAACGTGACCTTAACACCGCGTTCCATGTGACGTCACCTCCTCTGTCCCCAGACAAGAACATGGCTGTCGATGTAAATGTGCGTTCGGTAAAAACACTCGTGCGCTGACTTTCACAGTTGGAACTCATCAACTCTGACTTGTGTTAAAAAGCAGTCTAAGTCTAAGAGTTGCAGTGTTTATATTGTAGCGGTGTCTCTCTACTGCGTCCTGAGGACGGACAACACGCAACCACAGGACGGGATTTAGGACGGGATGGTAGTACCAGGTCTGACGGGGTCTCTGACATCTGTATGGCGCGGAGACCATTCTCCTTTTTATTCTTAATGTGAACTCAGGTCACATGTTGTAGAGGATGAAACCAGAAAACCCGAACAAGCAACTATAATTGTGTTCAAACTTCAGAAACATGTTCAAATTCAAAAAAAAACCATTAGCCATGCGCACACACACTGTGAGACAAATTGAGTCTGGTGGTAATTGGTTGTACGTTGAATGTTTTTACAAGGCTAGTTAGTGGCTGATTCACTTGTGGGATGAGTCAACAAGCTCCTTAGCTCCATCAGTGATGTGCATACACTCGGCTTTTCCAATTCACACTGGGGCGGCATCAATCAGATCTTTCCCAGCGAGCTGTCATCATCCCACTGACCAATCTGTTGAGGCTAGAGGGCATCAGCACAGACTAACATTGCTCAAGGCATGTGCTGTGATATTAAACACATCATCCCTCACCTCCATCACTCATCAGTCATTCAGACAGCAGCGGCAGCACTCCTCCGCCCCCAGCCCCCTGGTGAGCAGCGGGACAAACGACAGGCCTCATCCTCCTCCTCCTCCTCTCTTTCCTGCTCCCTCCGTCCAGGGTTCGCCTTCCCAGACTGGGCGTACAAGCCTGAGTCGAGCCCCGGCTCCAGGCAGATCCAGTTGTGGCACTTCATCCTGGAGCTGCTGCAGAAGGAGGAGTACCAGGGAGTCATCGCCTGGCAGGGCGACTACGGAGAGTTTGTCATCAAGGACCCAGACGAGGTGGCGCGGCTGTGGGGGATCAGGAAGTGCAAACCACACATGAACTACGACAAGCTGAGCAGGGCTTTGAGGTACGACGGGGAAAAACACACACTGTCACATATTTAACGTCAAGTCAACTGAACGTATTCCTGAACTGTGATGGCGAGACTGCACATGATACCGATGTACTCTGCTCACACGTCCATTTACTAAAAGTGCCATTGAAAACAATGGTTTGTAAACCAATGAAGTTTATAAACCAACAAAACAATGGTTTATACACCAATGAAAACAATGGTTTATAAACCAATGAAAACAATGGTTTACAAACCATTGAAAACAATGGTTTATAAACCAATGAAAACAATGGATTGTAAACCAATGAAAACAATGGTTTGTAAACCAATGAAGTTTATAAACCAACAAAACAATGGTTTGTAAACCAATGAAAACAATGGTTTATAAACCAATGAAAACAATGGTTTATAAACCAATGAAAACAATGGTTTATAAACCAATGAAAACAATGGTTTATAAACCAATGAAAACAATGGTTTGTAAATCAATGAAAACAATGGATTGTAAACCAATGAAAAACAATGGTTTGTAAACCAATGAAGTTTATAAACCAACAAAACAATGGTTTATAAACCAATGAAAACAATGGTTTACAAACCATTGAAAACAATAGTTTATAAACCAATGAAAACAATGGATTGTAAACCAATGAAAACAATGGTTTGTAAACCAATGAAGTTTATAAACCAACAAAACAATGGTTTATAAACCAATGAAAACAATGGTTTACAAACCATTGAAAACAATGGTTTATAAACCAATGAAAACAATGGATTGTAAACCAATGAAAACAATGGTTTATAAACCAACGAGAACAATGGTTGATAAACCATTGAAAACAATGGTTTATAAACCAATGAAGTTTATAAACCAATGAAAACAATGGTTTATAAACCAACGAGAACAATGGTTGATAAACCATTGAAAACAATGGTTTATAAACCAATGAAGTTTATAAACCAATGAAAACAATGGTTTATAAACCAATGAAGTTTATAAACCATTGAAAACAATGGTTTATAAACCAATGAAGTTTATAAACCAATGAAGTTTATAAACCAATGAAAAGTGGGACTCATAGTGGGACTCATAGTGGGACTCATAGTGGGACTCACAGTGGGACTCACAGTGGGACTCATAGTGGGACTCATAGTGGGACTCACAGTGGGACTCATAGTGGGACTCACAGTGGGACTCACAGTGGGACCAAACGAGGCACCAAATATATGATGAGTGTTTTTGTGTTGATTGAGAGACTCATCGTGGCAGACGTTACATACTGTGCCTTTAAGTCGTGAAGCCCGTAGCTGTTCACAGACGTGGTTTCAGAGGTTGATTTAAACTGCTGTGAAAACAAATTCAGAAAATATATATTGGACTTGGACCCTGAGAAAAGTAAACTTAACCACGTAAAGTATATTAAACTAAAGTATAAACAGCATGTGCTGAATGTCAAGCATCGGCTGAATGGAGATGTTTATCACGTCTAACGCAGTTTACGTGTAACTCGTCGACTCCTCACTTTATGTGTCTGTTTTCCATGTTGTTGTTGTTTTTTTTAAGTGGAAAGATAAAAGTAGGGACTTTGCTTTATGTCGATACCCTCAATTTGTCCTTATCTGTCTTCTTACCTAATGGAAAAGTTCACCATTGAGCTGCCAAATGAAATAAAAAAAAAAAAAAGAAAAAATTCAATAGGGATTTCAAAATGAAGCTCCAGTCTGAAATTGCCTGGACTGATTCTTCACAAGTGAGAACACACACACACACACACACACACACACACACACACACACACACACACAGTTTTCTTATGCAAATACATACTTACCCCAACGTGTTCCCCCTCCCGCCCTCCCCCACCGCTTTCCTTTGGCCCCCGTTTTAATGGGGGCTGTCGTCAGAGTCTAATTGTTATGAATTGGCTGGGGCCACAATTAGCCTTCTTAATTAGCCTCACTTAATTGCTCAATTAAGGGCCATGGCACAATTGCCACGCAAAGCAAAACACGCACACATCAGCGCGCGAGTGCAGCCACTGTGGCTTAAACGTGCTGATGGAAGAACGCGCTTCACTGCTGAGCTCTCATCTACCGCCGTCAAAGAAATCTAAGCACTTACAAATGGCTCTTTTTCTTTTACTTCACCATTACACACACACACACACCGACACACACACACACACACACACGCACACACACACACACGCTCACACAACAGCTCCTTTTACCTGCCTTGGCCAGATGGTTGCCATGTTTTGCCTCCAACCTGGCATCCTGGCAGACTGTACATGGTGACACCTCAGTGGGTGGCACAGGAAGCTGGCGTGATGACGGCTCGACATGCCCAGTGGGAGACACCTGAGGTCGTTACCATGGAGACCCCGTTTGAAATGTGCTGGCAAAACGAAGCACGGGCAGTTTCTGTAGTTGTCGGGGTTTTAGATTATTGTAACACGATTTCTTTAAAAAGTCAGAATTCAGAGAACAAACACTTTTTCCTCACAGACCCTGAGTAGAACTCATCGGAGGTCTTTCTAAGGACCACCCTCTTGACGCCATATTGTTTTTAAATAATGTAATAACCTTAAATGCAGCGTATGTGTTAAAGTTGATCTTGTTGTGTGCGATGAAAGGAGTATTTATTTGTGTTGTTTATCGTTCTCTGTCAGTGAAGGTCTTCTCGTACTCGGAGGGATTTGGATTTTTGTCTGAATAAAATTCCCCTTCTCTTCTCAGGCCGTATTGTATTGGATGAAGTCAGTCAGACATGAATTGATTTGCGAGGAGAGGAGGAGGAGGAGGAAGGAGGAGGAGGAGATGAATAAAAACAGTGGGAAATCAGCATAGCTCTAAGCCCACAGCGCCAAACTTGTTTACTTATTCTTTTCTGCTAAGTGATGGAACACAAAACCTTGATGTGGTGGTCCTAATCCTCCCCTCCTCTTTCATTTTCCTCTTCCTTTTTTCCTTTATCCCCCCCCCCCACCCCATGTCCTCCCCTCTTTCTTCCGCAGGTATTACTACAACAAGCGCATTTTGCACAAAACCAAAGGGAAACGATTCACCTACAAGTTTAACTTCAGTAAGGTGGTGTTGGTGAACTATCCCATCCTGGACATGGCCAACTCTCCCTTCTTTCTGGCCCAGAATCACTTCAACGGGGGCTCCACGGCACCAGACTGCACCCCAGAGGTATGACAAACATTAGTTTCTTATGATTTCTGCGATCAAAGAAGATACAGCAGTACAGCAGATACAGGCAATGAAGGGCAACAACTCACTCTCTAATACTTTCCCTCCCTTTCTTTTCTTCTGTTTTTTAACCCCATTATTCACCATGTTAGTGTGGACAGAACAAATTTAAAATGATGAGCACAAAACAAACACATAAACAGTTTCAAGTTAATTCATTTAGCCAAAACACTAGGAAACAGTAGCTGAGATGGTTTCATTACTCGTTCTCTATGTTCACGATTCCATCAGTGATGGAATAAAGATAGATATAAAATGTCTGCCGGCCACTGATTGGTCAGAGAGTGTCATGAACGTCCGACACAAGAATCAAACCCAGAACTGACAAACTGAAAACATGAACTACTGAAGTAAACTACTGAACGACTGAAACTAAACACATGAAATAAACTACTGAACGACTGAAACTAAACACAAGAAATAAACTACTGAACGACTGAAACTAAACACAGAAATAAACTACTGAGCGACTGAAATAAACACAGGAAATAACTACTGAGGGCTAAACTAAGAAATAAACTACTGAGCAGCTGAAACTAAGCACAGGAAGTAAGCTACTGAGCGACTGAAACTAAACATGGGAAATAAACTACTGAAGCGACTGAAACTAAACACAGAAACTACTGAGCAACTGAAACTAAACACAGAAATAAACTACTGAGCAGCTAGAGAAACTAAACACAGGAAGTAAACTACTGAGCGACAGAGCCAACTTGTCGCTTCTACTGACGACTGAGGCTTAAACACAGGAAATAAACTACTGAAGCAGCTAAGAAAACTAAACACAGAAGTAAACTACCGAGCGACTGAGAAACTAAGCACAGGAAGTAAACTACTGAGCGACTGAAACTAAACACAGGAAATAAACTACTGGGCGACTGAAACTAAATGGAAGTAAACTACTGAGCGACTGAGAACCTTAAACACAGGGATAAACTACTGAGCGACTGAAACTAAGCACAGAGTAAGCTACTGAGCGACTGAGAAATAGCACAGGAAGTAAACTGCGAGCGACTAAGCTTTTGTAAATAAACTACTGAGCGACTGAAACTAAGCTTTGAGAGTAAACTACTGAAACATTGAAACTAAACACAGAGTAAACTACTGAGCGACTGAGAAACTAAACACAGGAAGTAAACTACGAGCGACTGAAACTAAACACCAGGAAATAAACTACGAGCGACTGAAACTAAACACAGGAAATAAACTACTGAACGACTGAAACTAAACACAGGAAATAAACTACTGAACGACTGAAACTAAACACAGGAAGTAAACTACTGAACGACTGAAACTCAACACAGGAAATAAACTACTGAACGACTGAAACTAAACACAGGAAGTAAACTACTGAACGACTGAAACTAAACACAGGAAGTAAACTACTGAACTTCTCGAACAGAAAAACCCTGAAATCCTCCGTCTGTATTTTGAATGTGACTTTTTTCGAGTGTCTTGAATGGCGACAGTACCTGAAGACTCATTTTTAACATTTTATTGGGAACGAAACTCAACCCATGAAGTAAAATGTAGTGATTTTGTTGAAAAAGTATTATTTTGTAAGTTCACTGGCAGCTTTATTCAAATGATTAGATATTTATAGCAAATAAAACAATAACAAGAATGATGCAAGCATTCTTTTCATGAAGATAGTTTTTTTTCAGTAAATCTAACTTTTTGTAAACTGACTCATTTGACTGATTGTAAAATAAACCTAAAATGTTGTCATTTTGTTGAAAATAAAGCTTCTTTTTTTAAAGCAATTCAATATTTATAACACGAGGAGAACAACAACAACAACAACAAGAAGAAGAAGAATAAAAGTCTATTTGAATTGACCTGATATTTACTGTATATGCACTCTAAAACTTCACAGGGTTTGATTTGCACACTCGTGACCCAGAACATGGCCCTAACTTGAAAGTACAGTAAAAGAGAGTCAGCCGTCATTCATCTGTGTCGTCTTTAAGACACGGATAAAGCGAGACGGACTCGGGAGGCGACAGTGCAGGGGGACGGGCTTTAACTTGTCCTTAAAACAAAAGAGAGACGTTATCCCCTCCTCGTCTCTCATCCCCGTCTCCATCTGTCATCGGCTGAAAATGAAAGAAACGGAGAGCAAACGGGGTCACGTCAGATCGGATCAATGGCGGATCATTAATGCGCTTTGTTAAGCAACGCAGATCTCGCGGCTCGCGAGTACAGTCTTTCAAACTCGTGACACATACTATTGATCCACAGTCCTTCTAGGAAGAAAAAAATCCCCCTTTGTCCTGTTGAATCCTCAACTCTTCCATTTACTTTTCTCTTGTTTTTTTTTACCTTTTCTCCTTCACTTTCTTCACACACACACACACACACACATGGCTGTCCTACATCCTCTCAGATCTCACTCCTCCTTGTTTGTCCTTTCACACAAACTCTCTGTCTTCATGTCATTTAACCCGTGAGCCCACAATCATAATCGCTGCTCTCCATTTGACTCTGTGCTCTTCCTGCCTTTGAGTCTCTGAGCCTCCCTCTTTTCTCCCCCCTTCACTCCCATGGCGCCTCTTTTTATCGTGTCCTTGCTGTGACTGTGTCACTGTTTGCATCACACTCTGCTGGATGCTGCTGTCAACACGCCTGCACCACACATTTGTAGAGATGTGTCGTTGTCGTTGCACCAACTCCTTTTCCCTCTCTTTTCTTCTTTCTTTTCTTTTGTGATCCCTTGATTCAACACATTTCTAATCATATGCAACGCACAAATACAGCATACAGACGGGTTTTATTTAGTTTATTAGGATTCCCCATTAGCTGTGGCACCAGGAGACGGCTACTCTTCCTGAATTTCACATTTAACATTACACAATATAGTATTGCGTCAGTACAGCAGTATACAACGTCAGTGAAACAAGTGACTCAAATATGAAAATAAAGCCAAGGACAACGTAAAGAAATCACCACACGTGGTCTTTATTTCAACATCTGTCTATCAAGAGCTCACATGCTGGATGGAGGAAGTCATTAAAAATATGTTTAAACCAATTTTAGATCACTGTCACTGGTGCAGATGATACTTGTTGACAATACTTTGTCTTCCCACTGTCAGATTTGATAGTGATTATTATTGTTTTTTTGTTTTTTTTGCAAAATATTACTATTTCTACATTTTAGGGGCAAGAAAATGTGGGATAAAAATACGATGTATTATTATTATTATTATTATTATTATTATTATTATTATTATGAAATAAGACAAAATAAAACAAAAGTCAAGTTGACTTTATTGTACATTTCAGTCACATGTATAAGAATAAATAGAATAGAACAGAACAGAACAGAACAGAATAGAAAAGAAAAGAAAAGAAAAGAAAAGAAAAGAAAAGAATAGAAAAGAAAAGAAAAGAAAAGAATAGAACAGAATAGAACAGAACAGAACAGAATAGAATAGATTGTATTGTATTGAATTGGGAACATTTTCTTCTCACCATCAGATGTATACATGCATACATGATTAAACAATGACATCATTATAAAATAAGTTTCTCAATGTTGCGTCATCAGTGCATTTATACCCATAATGTCCATAATGTCCATAATGTCCGTCCTCCACACTGTCATATTTAAATAGACACAGGCATTAACACTTTATTCCCTCTCTCTCTCTCTGTCTCTCTCTCTGCGGCTCAGGCCATACAGTCCCTGTTTCCTCGCCTGCCGGACTCCAGCAGAGGAACATCCTTGTTCGATCGAGGGACGACGGCACCGGGGCCCGAAGGAGACAAACTAAGACTGGACACGTTCCCTTTCCTCAGTTCAGGTGAGGAGAAAACTTAGCCACTAACTTTAACTTTCAGTGCCCAAAGAAAAGGGAATCTTTTAGTATCCCAGAGACAAAGCCATCTTCATGAGGAGAACGACAGCTCCTATACATACAGACGCTCCGTGTACTGTGTAGAGTCTCTTAAACAAAGGAAGGAGGAGAGAGGAGATAAGGTACCGCGGAGGGAAAGGAGGATATAGGGAGGCTTGAGCATTTATTGTTAGAGGAAATAAGAGAGACGGTGAGGCTGCACCTCAGGTGAGTCAGGTCCAGGTTTCTCTCGTGAATTATGCACTCGAGCAGAAAGCAGCGCGGTGGAAACGCCGCAGAAGTTACCCACGATTTCAGCAACTGTTCTCACTTTGCATTGCTCCTTTTTCTGCACCTGGACAAACACGGATGCTCGTGGACGCTGTGTGTGTGTGTGTGTGATGAACACCAGCGTTGATACACGTGTGTGTGTGTGTGTCTCTTGATTTCACACCCTATGTGCGGCATGTGCATCAGAATGTGTGTGTTCAGAGCCAGAGAGGTGTAGTATGTGAGCAGATGTGCACATGCAGTCTTCATC